>NC_069500.1:871263877-871368877 GCF_027579735.1 Bombina bombina
GGACTACCTCACCCCTAACAGATTGTCTAAATGGAACTCGGGGTGCCCTAACAGATGTGTTAAATGTAGAGAAGATTCCCCTTCTTTCCGACACTACCTTTTCACTTGCCCACTAATTAGACGCTTTTGGGGTCATTTTCAATATTGGGTACGGATAAGTTTCCAACTTTCCCTTAACTTAGACATAGGCAAGGTGTTTCTCTTTCAGTGGGAGGACTCCTACAAGCATTTACATAAACTATTAACATTGTGTGTTTTACTTGCGAGGCGCTGCATACTAACTAGATGGATTCATAGACAGCCCCCTTCCATTGCACAATTCAAACGGAGCTTAATGAAACAACTGTTTGTTGAACAATATGACACCAAGCTAGATACAGAGCAAAGGCTCCCCCACTTCCTTAAAAAGTGGCGACCCCTGATTCTCACACTGGCTCCGCCGTTGCAGCGACAGGTTCTGAGGCCTTTCAGGCATCAGGAGGTTGTGCTGGCAGCTACATTAAAAGGGGAGTGGCAATGCCTAGACGGCTATATGGAATCTCGAGATGAGACTGGTAATTGTGAAGAGATGCTCTTCTAAATCGGAAGGGGGCAGGAGGGCGGGGGATGGGGTGGTGGGGGTAGAGGGAGAGATCCCCCCCTTTTTTTTTTTTTTTTTTTTATTATTATTATTATTACTGTTATAAGGTGGTTAGTGTTTTGGAGTTTGGGGGGAGGGCTCGGGGACTTGTTGGGGATGAAAATGTAAAATGAGTGGGCTAAACATATGTAGACACCAAAAATGTCAATTGTCATTAGCACCCGGAATATCTTAATTGTTATGTATTGATATACTGAATCTCTGCTATGTTCTGAATAACATCGTCCCTCAGAGGATGGTATACCTGCTGTATTAATGGATGCAAACTTCATGATACTGTATGGAATTGTTGATTACTGTACTCATGTGTTGGCTCTCAATAAAAAGAATTTAAAAAAAAAAAAAAAGTAAATTGGAAAGTTGTTTAAAATTACATTCCCTATTTGAATCATAAAAGTTTATTTTGGACTTGACTGTCCCTTTAAGTTTTGGGACAATTGGGAGTTATTTTTAAAATTAACCAGAGGTCTGAACTCTGGTTAATTTCCAGAGTGCTAATTAGCTCGTAATGGCTGTTTATTTATCGTGCATGTTTAAGGGCACGCAATAAATTTGCTCTTCACTTGTAATCTAGCCCTTAATGTTGAAAAATTGTCAGAAGATCCCTCTCATAATGTTAATCACCTTGCATAAAGGTGATTGTATCAGACGATAACGTACAAACAGTGCTCTCTGCTGTCATTTCCTTGTACCCGAGCATAAATCTACCTGAGTGATCAATCGGGAAGCAAACAAATCCTACACCCGTTAGATTTTTCATGCTAGCAGCATAAATTCTCAATCCTATTCTATTATGTATTGTGTGCATGCTGATGGCTACACTGTTGGCTTTATGCTGCAAAAAGAACTAAAGGAGGAAAAAATTGCTTGAATGAATCAACCTTTTTCGATACAACCTAGTGAGAAAGCATTTCTCTCAAATCCAGCTGTGCTTGTCCAACGTTAAAGGGACATGAAACTAATTTTTTTTCTTTCATGATTTAGAAAGAGCATGCAATTTTAAACAACTATGTTATTTGCTTCTATTATCTAATTTGTTTTATTCTCTTGATATTCTTTGCTGAAAAGCATATCTAGATAGGCTCAGTAGCTGCTGATTGGTTGCTGCACATAGATGACTTGTGTGATTGGCTCACCCATGTGCATTGCTATTTCTTCAACAAAGGATATCTAAATAAATTAAGCAAAAATAGATAATATAAGTAAATCGGAAAGTTGTTTAAAATTGTATTCTCGGTCTGAATCATGAAAGAAAAATGTTGGGTTTAGTGTCCCTTTAAATAAAAGCTTCAGGCCATCAGACTGAAGTACTTCTACATTTTTCCTCCTTACAAATAAGTGAACACATTCTAAACAATCCATATTAGATAGATACATAGGGATATATTTAACATAGTGCGAGCGGAATGCTAGTGCAATGATAAATGCAGACAACGTATGCTGTCAACATTTATCAATGTGCGGCGGACATGATACGTTACATCGTATCATGTCCGCTCGCACATTAATAAATAGGCACCCGAGCGTGCAATTTTAAACAACATTCCAATTTACTTCTATTATCAATAATGCTTAGTGATCTTGGTCTTCTTTGTTAAAGAGTAACCCTAGGTAAACTCAGGAGCTTGCATGTGTTTTTAGCAGCAGTGTTTGCAACAATGTTTATAGCAATGTTATGCATAGTTGAAAACACTGCTGCCATATAGCGTTGGACGAATTATATGGCAGCTGTGTTTACAACTATGTAAAACATTGCTGTAAACGTTGTTGCAAACACTGCTGCCAGGTTACTAAAGACACGCCCACGCTCCTGAGCTCACCTACGATTATTTTTTAACAAAGAACACTAAGAGAACTAAGCAAATTCGATAACAGCAGTAAATTGGAAAGTTGTTTAAAACGTAATGCTCTATCCAATGTATTTAAGTTTAATTTTGAATTTACTGTCCCTTTAAAGGCAACTCCTGCCCTGACTGTCATCCCTGACTTCCACATGGAGAATGGCATTATTCACTGTTTTTTAGATATGAATCATCAGTTACAGATACAATCACAGTTATGGCAACAGCGGCTTGAGCTGACTCAAGTATATATTACTTCAGTTTTGTAGTGGGAACAGTGGGTGGTATTGCAGGATGGAATTCACAGGCCCCATGTATTACTTTTAACAGTATAGGGATATAATAATAATAATAATAATAATAATAATAATAATAATAATAATAATAATAATAAAAACACACAGTACAGGAAAATGAGGTCATAACACTATTGCTTGCTTCGCCTCATTTGTCCGGAAAAAAAAATTTGCAGCCAATTTAAACATAACAGTTTCCAAAGCCTAGATGTCCTGCTGATACAGGAACTTGCCAATGTAACCCAGGGAAGGCTCGGACCAGGGCATATCCAATGAACCTCAAGCATAGTACACCATAATCTCCTAAGTGAACTAAATTCTTACTCTTCCTGTACAGTAATTTTCAATGAATGATGTGGGAGCCTATACAGGAGCCCATACCAGCCTACAAGTTTGGAAGCATCTGTCCAAGATGATTGACAAACCCTGCTCTCACCCAATTGGTTACACACACACAGAGGAGGTGCTGCACATCTGGCATTATATGCTGACGATATGCTTTTGTTCGTGGAATCGCCGGCTCTATACATATCCCCCATATTACAAGCTATCTCGGAATTCGGCAGCTTTTCGGGGTATAAAGTCAACACATCCAAATCAGAAATATTGTGGCTGCACAGACATCCTGACTCCCCTCACGCATACCCATTTAAGGTGATGGTCAATTCTCTCACATACCTGGGAATTCAGCTTCACAATAATCCTCAAAGGATTTATGACCTTAATATATCAGACAGGTGTAAAACACTGTCCACTCAGCTCCAGGGCTGGACTGATCTTCCTCTGGGGCTGTCTGGATGGATTAACCTGGTAAAAATGTCGATCTTGCCTAAGATAATGTACCCCCTATTGATGCTACCCTTCCTTGTGACAAAAAAGGATTTAGCCATGCTTAACAGGGCAATGATCAATTTTATTTGGAGAGGGAGGAAGTCACGCATAGCTGTCCACAAACTTAGTCAGCCCTATCTTAGTGGGGGTTTGGGTCTCCCCAATCTAAAACTCTATAATTGGGCCGCTCTAGCAAGACTTGTTACAGATTGGCAGCTTAACACTGCTCATTTTTATGAGTCACACCTGGAGGAGGCAGGATGTGCCCCATCGGCCTTATCCTACTTGCCCTATGTTAGACTAAAGGATGCACCGGTACAAATTCGCAATAATTTCTTGTATAGGGACCCTCTAAGAGCGTGGAGTCTGCTTAACAAATATATGGGTGTCTCCTACCCATCTCCTAGGTTTATCCCCCTTATCGGTAATCAAGAATTCCCAGCGGGTAATGATTGTGAACCGTTTCGCCTCTGGAGCGCCGAGGGGCTTAAAACTGTGGGTGACTTGTTGGATCCCTTGCTACATTCCGTTAGATCCTTCCAGGACATTAGAGACAGATTTCACATCCCACACAAACATTTCTATGCTTACCTGCAGGTTAGGCATTATATCACCGGACTCCAGAGAGACAACCCCACATTCTGGAACATTTCACCCTTTGCTGTCACACATACTCTGTTTAAGATAGGGGTTTTTGCTATTTCCAACCTTTATAAAGTATTGGTAAGAAGAGGGGAGGAGGGGATGCAGACACAAATATTAGAAAGGCTTAGGGCCGACATCTCTCCACAATTGGACATCCAAGACTTGGGTAGAAGTCTGGAAATGGCTAGAGCAGCCACTCTAGCAATACCACTAAGAGAAGCGCAGATTAGGCTGCTGCATAGGGACTACCTCACCCCTAACAGATTGTCTAAATGGAACTCGGGGTGCCCTAACAGATGTGTTAAATGTAGAGAAGATTCCCCTTCTTTCCGACACTACCTTTTCACTTGCCCACTAATTAGACGCTTTTGGGGTCATTTTCAATATTGGGTACGGATAAGTTTCCAACTTTCCCTTAACTTAGACATAGGCAAGGTGTTTCTCTTTCAGTGGGAGGACTCCTACAAGCATTTACATAAACTATTAACATTGTGTGTTTTACTTGCGAGGCGCTGCATACTAACTAGATGGATTCATAGACAGCCCCCTTCCATTGCACAATTCAAACGGAGCTTAATGAAACAACTGTTTGTTGAACAATATGACACCAAGCTAGATACAGAGCAAAGGCTCCCCCACTTCCTTAAAAAGTGGCGACCCCTGATTCTCACACTGGCTCCGCCGTTGCAGCGACAGGTTCTGAGGCCTTTCAGGCATCAGGAGGTTGTGCTGGCAGCTACATTAAAAGGGGAGTGGCAATGCCTAGACGGCTATATGGAATCTCGAGATGAGACTGGTAATTGTGAAGAGATGCTCTTCTAAATCGGAAGGGGGCGGGAGGGCGGGGGATGGGGTGGTGGGGGTAGAGGGAGAGATCCCCCCTTTTTTTTTTTTTTTTTTTTTATTATTATTATTATTACTGTTATAAGGTGGTTAGTGTTTTGGAGTTTGGGGGGAGGGCTCAGGGACTTGTTGGGGATGAAAATGTAAAATGAGTGGGCTAAACATATGTAGACACCAAAAATGTCAATTGTCATTTGCACCCGGAATATCTTAATTGTTATGTATTGATATACTGAATCTCTGCTATGTTCTGAATAACATCGTCCCTCAGAGGATGGTATACCTGCTGTATTAATGGATGCAAACTTCATGATACTGTATGGAATTGTTGATTACTGTACTCATGTGTTGGCTCTCAATAAAAAGAATTTAAAAAAAAAAAAAAAGTAAATTGGAAAGTTGTTTAAAATTACATTCCCTATTTGAATCATAAAAGTTTATTTTGGACTTGACTGTCCCTTTAAGTTTTGGGACAATTGGGAGTTATTTTTAAAATTAACCAGAGGTCTGAACTCTGGTTAATTTCCAGAGTGCTAATTAGCTCGTAATGGCTGTTTATTTATCGTGCATGTTTAAGGGCACGCAATAAATTTGCTCTTCACTTGTAATCTAGCCCTTAATGTTGAAAAATTGTCAGAAGATCCCTCTCATAATGTTAATCACCTTGCATAAAGGTGATTGTATCAGACGATAACGTACAAACAGTGCTCTCTGCTGTCATTTCCTTGTACCCGAGCATAAATCTACCTGAGTGATCAATCGGGAAGCAAACAAATCCTACACCCGTTAGATTTTTCATGCTAGCAGCATAAATTCTCAATCCTATTCTATTATGTATTGTGTGCATGCTGATGGCTACACTGTTGGCTTTATGCTGCAAAAAGAACTAAAGGAGGAAAAAATTGCTTGAATGAATCAACCTTTTTTGATACAACCTAGTGAGAAAGCATTTCTCTCAAATCCAGCTGTGCTTGTCCAACATTAAAGGGACATGAAACTAATTTTTTTTCTTTCATGATTTAGAAAGAGCATGCAATTTTAAACAACTATGTTATTTGCTTCTATTATCTAATTTGTTTTATTCTCTTGATATTCTTTGCTGAAAAGCATATCTAGATAGGCTCAGTAGCTGCTGATTGGTTGCTGCACATAGATGACTTGTGTGATTGGCTCACCCATGTGCATTGCTATTTCTTCAACAAAGGATATCTAAATAAATTAAGCAAAAATAGATAATATAAGTAAATCGGAAAGTTGTTTAAAATTGTATTCTCTGTCTGAATCATGAAAGAAAAATGTTGGGTTTAGTGTCCCTTTAAATAAAAGCTTCAGGCCATCAGACTGAAGTACTTCTACATTTTTCCTCCTTACAAATAAGTGAACACATTCTAAACAATCCATATTAGATAGATACATAGGGATATATTTAACATAGTGCGAGCGGAATGCTAGTGCAATGATAAATGCAGACAACGTATGCTGTCAACATTTATCAATGTGCGGCGGACATGATACGTTACATCGTATCATGTCCGCTCGCACATTAATAAATAGGCACCCGAGCGTGCAATTTTAAACAACATTCCAATTTACTTCTATTATCAATAATGCTTAGTTATCTTGGTCTTCTTTGTTAAAGAGTAACCCTAGGTAAACTCAGGAGCTTGCATGTGTTTTTAGCAGCAGTGTTTGCAACAATGTTTATAGCAATGTTATGCATAGTTGAAAACACTGCTGCCATATAGCGTTGGACGAATTATATGGCAGCTGTGTTTACAACTATGTAAAACATTGCTGTAAACGTTGTTGCAAACACTGCTGCCAGGTTACTAAAGACACGCCCACGCTCCTGAGCTCACCTACGATTATTTTTTAACAAAGAACACTAAGAGAACTAAGCAAATTCGATAACAGCAGTAAATTGGAAAGTTGTTTAAAACGTAATGCTCTATCCAATGTATTTAAGTTTAATTTTGAATTTACTGTCCCTTTAAAGGCAACTCCTGCCCTGACTGTCATCCCTGACTTCCACATGGAGAATGGCATTATTCACTGTTTTTTAGATATGAATCATCAGTTACAGATACAATCACAGTTATGGCAACAGCGGCTTGAGCTGACTCAAGTATATATTACTTCAGTTTTGTAGTGGGAACAGTGGGTGGTATTGCAGGATGGAATTCACAGGCCCCATGTATTACTTTTAACAGTATAGGGATATAATAATAATAATAATAATAATAATAATAATAATAATAATAATAATAAAAACACACAGTACAGGAAAATGAGGTCATAACACTATTGCTTGCTTCGCCTCATTTGTCCGGAAAAAAAAATTTGCAGCCAATTTAAACATAACAGTTTCCAAAGCCTAGATGTCCTGCTGATACAGGAACTTGCCAATGTAACCCAGGGAAGGCTCGGACCAGGGCATATCCAATGAACCTCAAGCATAGTACACCATAATCTCCTAAGTGAACTAAATTCTTACTCTTCCTGTACAGTAATTTTCAATGAATGATGTGGGAGCCTATACAGGAGCCCATACCAGCCTACAAGTTTGGAAGCATCTGTCCAAGATGATTGACAAACCCTGCTCTCACCCAATTGGTTACACACACACAGAGGAGGTGCTGCACATCTGGCATTATATGCTGACGATATGCTTTTGTTCGTGGAATCGCCGGCTCTATACATATCCCCCATATTACAAGCTATCTCGGAATTCGGCAGCTTTTCGGGGTATAAAGTCAACACATCCAAATCAGAAATATTGTGGCTGCACAGACATCCTGACTCCCCTCACGCATACCCATTTAAGGTGATGGTCAATTCTCTCACATACCTGGGAATTCAGCTTCACAATAATCCTCAAAGGATTTATGACCTTAATATATCAGACAGGTGTAAAACACTGTCCACTCAGCTCCAGGGCTGGACTGATCTTCCTCTGGGGCTGTCTGGATGGATTAACCTGGTAAAAATGTCGATCTTGCCTAAGATAATGTACCCCCTATTGATGCTACCCTTCCTTGTGACAAAAAAGGATTTAGCCATGCTTAACAGGGCAATGATCAATTTTATTTGGAGAGGGAGGAAGTCACGCATAGCTGTCCACAAACTTAGTCAGCCCTATTAGTGGGGGTTTGGGTCTCCCCAATCTAAAACTCTATAATTGGGCCGCTCTAGCAAGACTTGTTACAGATTGGCAGCTTAACACTGCTCATTTTTATGAGTCACACCTGGAGGAGGCAGGATGTGCCCCATCGGCCTTATCCTACTTGCCCTATGTTAGACTAAAGGACGCACCGGTACAAATTCGCAATAATTTCTTGTATAGGGACCCTCTAAGAGCGTGGAGTCTGCTTAACAAATATATGGGTGTCTCCTACCCATCTCCTAGGTTTATCCCCCTTATCGGTAATCAAGAATTCCCAGCGGGTAATGATTGTGAACCGTTTCGCCTCTGGAGCGCCGAGGGGCTTAAAACTGTGGGTGACTTGTTGGATCCCTTGCTACATTCCGTTAGATCCTTCCAGGACATTAGAGACAGATTTCACATCCCACACAAACATTTCTATGCTTACCTGCAGGTTAGGCATTATATCACCGGACTCCAGAGAGACAACCCCACATTCTGGAACATTTCACCCTTTGCTGTCACACATACTCTGTTTAAGATAGGGGTTTTTGCTATTTCCAACCTTTATAAAGTATTGGTAAGAAGAGGGGAGGAGGGGATGCAGACACAAATATTAGAAAGGCTTAGGGCCGACATCTCTCCACAATTGGACATCCAAGACTTGGGTAGAAGTCTGGAAATGGCTAGAGCAGCCACTCTAGCAATACCACTAAGAGAAGCGCAGATTAGGCTGCTGCATAGGGACTACCTCACCCCTAACAGATTGTCTAAATGGAACTCGGGGTGCCCTAACAGATGTGTTAAATGTAGAGAAGATTCCCCTTCTTTCCGACACTACCTTTTCACTTGCCCACTAATTAGACGCTTTTGGGGTCATTTTCAATATTGGGTACGGATAAGTTTCCAACTTTCCCTTAACTTAGACATAGGCAAGGTGTTTCTCTTTCAGTGGGAGGACTCCTACAAGCATTTACATAAACTATTAACATTGTGTGTTTTACTTGCGAGGCGCTGCATACTAACTAGATGGATTCATAGACAGCCCCCTTCCATTGCACAATTCAAACGGAGCTTAATGAAACAACTGTTTGTTGAACAATATGACACCAAGCTAGATACAGAGCAAAGGCTCCCCCACTTCCTTAAAAAGTGGCGACCCCTGATTCTCACACTGGCTCCGCCGTTGCAGCGACAGGTTCTGAGGCCTTTCAGGCATCAGGAGGTTGTGCTGGCAGCTACATTAAAAGGGGAGTGGCAATGCCTAGACGGCTATATGGAATCTCGAGATGAGACTGGTAATTGTGAAGAGATGCTCTTCTAAATCGTAAGGGGGCGGGAGGGCGGGGGATGGGGTGGTGGGGGTAGAGGGAGAGATCCCCCCTTTTTTTTTTTTTTTTTTTTATTATTATTATTATTACTGTTATAAGGTGGTTAGTGTTTTGGAGTTTGGGGGGAGGGCTCAGGGACTTGTTGGGGATGAAAATGTAAAATGAGTGGGCTAAACATATGTAGACACCAAAAATGTCAATTGTCATTTGCACCCGGAATATCTTAATTGTTATGTATTGATATACTGAATCTCTGCTATGTTCTGAATAACATCGTCCCTCAGAGGATGGTATACCTGCTGTATTAATGGATGCAAACTTCATGATACTGTATGGAATTGTTGATTACTGTACTCATGTGTTGGCTCTCAATAAAAAGAATTTAAAAAAAAAAAAAAAAAAAAAGTAAATTGGAAAGTTGTTTAAAATTACATTCCCTATTTGAATCATAAAAGTTTATTTTGGACTTGACTGTCCCTTTAAGTTTTGGGACAATTGGGAGTTATTTTTAAAATTAACCAGAGGTCTGAACTCTGGTTAATTTTCAGAGTGCTAATTAGCTCGTAATGGCTGTTTATTTATCGTGCATGTTTAAGGGCACGCAATAAATTTGCTCTTCACTTGTAATCTAGCCCTTAATGTTGAAAAATTGTCAGAAGATCCCTCTCATAATGTTAATCACCTTGCATAAAGGTGATTGTATCAGACGATAACGTACAAACAGTACTCTCTGCTGTCATTTCCTTGTACCCGAGCATAAATCTACCTGAGTGATCAATCGGGAAGCAAACAAATCCTACACCCGTTAGATTTTTCATGCTAGCAGCATAAATTCTCAATCCTATTCTATTATGTATTGTGTGCATGCTGATGGCTACACTGTTGGCTTTATGCTGCAAAAAGAACTAAAGGAGGAAAAAATTGCTTGAATGAATCAACCTTTTTCGATACAACCTAGTGAGAAAGCATTTCTCTCAAATCCAGCTGTGCTTGTCCAACGTTAAAGGGACATGAAACTAATTTTTTTTCTTTCATGATTTAGAAAGAGCATGCAATTTTAAACCACTATGTTATTTGCTTCTATTATCTAATTTGTTTTATTCTCTTGATATTCTTTGCTGAAAAGCATATCTAGATAGGCTCAGTAGCTGCTGATTGGTTGCTGCACATAGATGACTTGTGTGATTGGCTCACCCATGTGCATTGCTATTTCTTCAACAAAGGATATCTAAAAAAATTAAGCAAAAATAGATAATATAAGTAAATCGGAAAGTTGTTTAAAATTGTATTCTCTATCTGAATCATGAAAGAAAAATGTTGGGTTTAGTGTCCCTTTAAATAAAAGCTTCAGGCCATCAGACTGAAGTACTTCTACATTTCTCCTCCTTACAAATAAGTGAACACATTCTAAACAATCAATATTAGATAGATATATAGTAGACTTGTGCAGCTTCGAAAAATTAATTTCGGTTCGGTTCGGATCGATTCAGATCGATTTGAATTTCAGTTCGGATCTATTCGAATTCGGAAAAATTCAAATTAATTCGTTTCGGATTCATTCGGATTCTTTCGGATTCAGAAAAAATTCGATTCGGTTCGAATCGATTCGGAAATTCGGAATTTCGGTAAGTGTTAGGTGGGATGTGCTGTGTATTACACTAGTATATGTACTGTATATTAGTTTTAACCCATAGCAGAGTGATAAAACCTAATATACTGTACAATACTAGTGTAATACACGGCCATCCGAATCTACCGAATACATCCGAATCGATTCGGATGTATTCAAATCGATTCAGATGTATTCGATTCGATTCGGATTTATTCGGTAGATTCGGCAGTATTTTAATTCGGAAATTCGAATCGATCCGAATCTCCGAATTTTCAGAATTTCCGAATCGATCCGAAACTAATCGCACATGTCTAATACATAGGGATATATTTAACATAAACATAAACAATCCATATTAGATAGATACATAGAGATATATTTAACATAGTGCGAGCGGAATGCTAGTGCAATGATAAATGCAGACAGCGTATGCTGTCGGCATTTATCAATGTGCGGCGGACATGATACGCTACATCGTATCATGTCCGCTCTCACATTAATAAATAGGCCCCAGAGCATGCAATTTTAAACAACATTCCAATTTACTTCTATTATCAATAATGCTTAGTTATCTTGGTCTTCTTTGTTAAAGAGTAACCCTAGGTGAACTCAGGAGCTTGCATGTTTGTTTAGCCATCTGGCAGCAGTGTTTGCAACAATGTTTACAGCAATGTTATGCATAGTTGAAAACACTGCTGCCATATAGCGTCGGACGAATTATATGGCAGCTGTGTTTACAACTATGTAAAACATTGCTGTAAACATTGTTGCAAACACTGCTGCCAGGTTACTAAAGACCCGTCCACGCTCCTGAGCTCACCTATGATTACTTTTTAACAAAGAACACTAAGAGAACTAAGCAAATTCGATAACAGCAGTAAATTGGAAAGTTGTTTAAAACGTAATGCTCTATCCAATGTATTTAAGTTTAATTTTGAATTTACTGTCCCTTTAAAGGCAACTCCTGCCCTGACTGTCATCCCTGACTTCCACATGGAGAATGGCATTATTCACTGTTTTTTAGATATGAATCATCAGTTACAGATACAATCACAGTTATGGCAACAGCGGCTTGAGCTGACTCAAGTATATATTACTTCAGTTTTGTAGTGGGA
Source organism: Bombina bombina (assembly GCF_027579735.1). Classification (NCBI taxonomy): domain Eukaryota; kingdom Metazoa; phylum Chordata; class Amphibia; order Anura; family Bombinatoridae; genus Bombina; species Bombina bombina. Next base: position 871,276,174 of record NC_069500.1, read on the forward strand.
ACAGTGGGTGGTATTGCAGGATGGAATTCACAGGCCCCATGTATTACTTTTAACAGTATAGGGATATAATAATAATAATAATAATAATAATAATAAAAACACACAGTACAGGAAAATGAGGTCATAACACTATTGCTTGCTTCGCCTCATTTGTCCGGAAAAAAATTTTTGCAGCCAATTTAAACATAACAGTTTCCAAAGCCTAGATGTCCTGCTGATACAGGAACTTGCCAATGTAACCCAGGGAAGGCTCGGACCAGGGCATATCCAATGAACCTCAAGCATAGTACACCATAATCTCCTAAGTGAACTAAATTCTTACTCTTCCTGTACAGTAATTTTCAATGAATGATGTGGGAGCCTATACAGGAGCCCATACCAGCCTACAAGTTTGGAAGCATCTGTCCAAGATGATTGACAAACCCTGCTCTCACCCAATTGGTTACACACACACAGAGGAGGTGCTGCACACGCATGTACTTATGCAATAATCAGCTTTGCATGCCCCAAATGTCGGCGGTTAGGTTCCCTAATCTAGTAACCTTGTCCAACTGCATTTTGGAAACTAGAACCCAAAATGTTTAAAAATGTAAATGTATTATGCTGATTACCCAGTGTGGTTTATATTTTGCTAAAACTATTAGCAGCTAAACAGTTTAAACACTAACCATCCCTTTGCCTGACTCTGGGCTAGATTACAAGTGGTGCATAACTTATCACTCCCGCTTGCACATTAACTTTGCTAGAAGTAAGCTTTTTGCTCGTGTCTGGTAATGCATATTCTGAGATCATACATTGTGCTATGTTAGTGAACCAAGTCAGTTAAACGTTAATCTTGCCCCCCCCCCCGCTATAGAAGGGGCTTAAGCAGACAGAATCGATTACACTATGGGCTAGATTTATCATAGCTGAGGCGTACAGGGGCACGTATACGCACCCCTGTACGCCTCAGCTCGCCTGTGGCGGGGCGAAATTACCCGTAGGTAATTAACATTGCACACGAGCGCAATTTTGCGCTCGCATGCAATCCCGCCCCCTGCCCGCGCACAACCAATCACGCGCGGGCAGGAGCGGTCAATCTCCTCGGTCGGACTCGACCGAGGAGATTGAATTTCGTCAGTTCAGAGGTGGCGAAGAGTTTAGGGAAGCAGCGGTCTGGTGACCGCTGCTTGTTAAATTGCGGCGAGCAAGTTCTTGTGAGAACTTGCTGCCGTAAGGGCTTAATAAATCTAGCCCTAAATAGCTGTGCTAAAGTTAACTGTGCAGATAGTGTATTAGCTTTTATCTCACAATCTGACATCCAACATATTAACAGGTCCTCTTGTTACAGCATTATTTCTGAATTTATTAATAGCCGGCTGCAAAAAATATTGTTTGTATCTAATTGCTTGATATTATACAAACCAAGTACAATGTTTCATATTTAGATATATGACTCTCAGAGGTATTATTCACATACTTATGCTATATATTGATATCAAGAGAGTTCAAGCAGACAGAATGTATTACATTGAGCAGCTATGCTAAAGTTAACTGTGCAAGCAAGGACTTTATAATTACAGATTGAGTATTAGCTAGATAGCTTTAATCTCATAACCTGACATTGTTACAGCATTATTTTTTAATTTATTAATAGCCGGCTACAAAAGATACTCGGCTAGATTACGAGTCTTGCGTTAGGCTTAAAAAGCAGCGGTGGCCGGTCCCAACGCTGCTATTTAACGCCCGCTGGTATTACGAGTCTTGAAGGTACAGGTATACCGCTCACTTTTTTGTCCAGACTTGGAATTACCGCAAATCCACTTACGTAAATTGCGTATCCTCTTTTTTCAATGGGACTTGCATAGCGCCAGTATTAGGAGTCTGACAAAAAGTGAGCGGTAGACCCTCTCCTATCAAGACTGGTACCGTAGCATAAAACTCTTAACTAAAGTGCTAAAAAGTACACTAACACCCATAAACTACCTATTAACCCCTAAACCGAGGCCCTCCCGCATCGCAAACACTAAAATTACATTTTTAACCCCTAATCTGCTGAACCGGACATCGCCGTCAATATAAGAAATATATTAACCCCTAAACTGCCGCAATCCCGCCTCACAAACATTAGTTAAATATTATTAACCCCTAATCTGCTGTCCCTAACATCGCCGACACTTACCTACATTCATTAACCCCTAATCTGCCGCCCCCAACATTGCCACCACTATACTAAAGTTATTAACCCCTAAATCTAAGTCTAACCCTAACAGCCCCTAACTTAAATATAATTTAAATAAATCTAAATAAAATTACTATAATTAACTAAATAATTCCTATGTAAAACTAAATACTTACCTGTAAAATAAACCCTAAGCTAGCTACAATATAACTAATAGTTACAGTGTATCTAGCTTAGGGTTTATTTTTATTTTACAGGCAAGTTTGTATTTATTTTAATTTTAACTAGGTAGAATAGTTACTAAATAGTTATTAACTATTTAATAACTACCTAGCTAAAATAAATACAAAGTTACCTGTAAAATAAAACCTAACCTAAGTTACAATTACACCTAACACTACACTATAATTAAATTAATTCCCTAAATGAAATACAATTAAATAAAATTATCTAAAGTACAAACCCCCCCACTAAATTACAGAAAATAATAAACAAATTACAATATTTTTAAACTAATTACACCTAATCTAATCCCTCTAACAAAATAAAAAAGCCCCCCCCAAATAAAAAAAGCCCTACCCTACACTAAATTACAAATAGCCCTTAAAAGGGCCTTTTGCGGGGCATTGCCCCAAAGTAATCAGCTCTCTTACCTGTAAAACAAATTACAAATCCCCCCAACATTAAAGCCCACCACCCACACAACCAACCCTACTCTAAAACCCACCAAATACCCCCTTAAAAAACCTAAGACTAACCCCTTGAAGACCACCTTACCGGGAGAAGTCTTCACCCAACCGGGCCGAAGTCCTCAACGAAATCGGGAGATGTCTTCTTCATCCAAGCCGGACGAAGTGGTCCTCCAGGCGGGCAGAAGTCTTCATCCAGACGGCATCTTCTATCTTCATCCATCCGGCGCGGAGCGGGTCCATCTTCAAGACATTTGATGCGGAGCATCCTCTTCAATCGACGGCTAACAGAGAATGAAGGTACCTTTAAGTGACCTCATCCAAGATGGCGTTCCTTCAATTCTGATTGGCTGATAGAATTCTATCAGCCAATCGGAATTAAGGTAGAAAAAATCCTATTGGCTGATACAATCAGCCAATAGGATTGAAGTTCAATCCTATTGGCTGATCCAATCAGCCAATAGGATTGAAGTTCAATCCTATTGGCTGATCCAGTCAGCCAATAGAATGCGAGCTAAATCCTATTGGCTGATTGGATTTTTTTTACCTTAATTCCGATTGGCTGATAGAATTCTATCAGCCAATCGGAATTGAAGGGACCCCATCTTGGATGACGTCACTTAAAGGTACCTTCACTCTGTGTTAGCCGTCAATTGAAGAGGCTGCTCCGGGTCTGATGTCTTGAAGATGGACCCGCTCCGTGCCGGATGGATGAAGATAGAAGATGCCGTCTGGATGAAGACTTCTGCCCGTCTGGAGGACCACTTCGCCCGGCTTGGATGAACACTTCTCCCGGCGTCGTTGAGGACTTCGGCCCGGTTGGGTGAAGACTTCTCCCGGTAAGGTAATCTTCAAGGGGTTAGTGTTAGGTTTTTTTAAGGGGGTGTTGGGTGGGTTTTAGAGTAGGGTTGGTTGTGTTGGTTGAGTGGGTGGTAGGTTTTAATGTTGTGGGGGGATTTGTAATATTTTTTAAAGGTAACAGAGCTGATTACTTTGGGGCAATGCCCCGCAAAAGGCCCTTTTAAGGGCTATTTGTAATTTAGGGTAGGGTAGGGCTTTTTTTTATTTTGGGGGGCTTTTTTATTTTATTAGGGGATTAGATTAGGTGTAATTAGTTTAAAAATATTGTAATTTGTTTATTATTTTCTGTAATTTAGTGTTTGTTTTTTTGTACTATAGATAATTGTATTTAATTGTATTTAATTTAGTTAATTTAGTTATAGTGCAGTGTTAGGTGTAATTGTAACTTAGGTTAAGTTTTATTTTACAGGTCAATTTATATTTATTTTAGCTAGGTAGTTATTAAATAGTTAATAACTATTTAGTAACTATTCTACCTAGTTAAAATAAATACAAACTTGCCTGTAAAATAAAAATAAACCCTAATCTAGCTACAATGTAACTATTAGTTATATTGTAGCTAGCTTAGGGTTTATTTTACAGGTAAGTATTTAGTTTTAAATAGGAATAATTTAGTTAATTATAGTAATTTTATTTAGATTTCTTTTAATTATATTTAAGTTAGGGGGTGTTAGATTTAGGGTTAGACTTAGGTTTAGGGGTTAATAACTTTAATATAGTGGCGGCGACGTTGGGGGCAGCAGATTAGGGGTTAATAAATGTAGGTAGGTGGCATCGACGTTAGGGCCGGCAGATTAAGGGTTAATAATATTTAACTAATGTTTGCGAGGCGGGAGTGTGGCAGTTTAGGGGTTAATATGTTTATTATAGTGGCGGCGACGTTTGGGGCAGCAGATTAGGGGTTAATAAATGTAGGTAGGTGGCAGCGACATAGGGGGCGGCAGATTAGGGGTTAATAAATATAATGTAGGTGTCGGCGATGTTGGGGACAGCAGATTAGGGGTTCATAAGTATAATGTAGGTGACGGCGGTGTCCGGAGCGGCAGATTAGGGGTTAATAATATAATGTAGGTTTCGACGATGTCGGGGGTGGCAGATTAGGGGTTAATAAGTGTAAGATTAGGGGTGTTTAGACTTGGGGTTCATGTTAGGGTGTAAGGTGTAGACATAAATTGTATTTCCCCATAGGAATCAATGGGGCTGTGTTAAGGAGCTTTATGCTGCTTTTTGGCAGGTGTTAGTCTTTTTTTCAGCCGGCTCTCCCCGTTGATTCCTATAAGGAAATCGTGCACGAGCATGTTACACCAGCTCACCGCTAACGTAAGCAGCGCTGGTATTGGAGTGCGGTAAGGAGCAAAATTTTGCTCAACGCTCACTTCTTGTCTGGGTTGTAAAAACCCGTAATACCAGCGCTGTCTGTAAGTGAGCGGTGAGCATAAACTGCTCGTTAGCACCGCACAGCCACTAACGCCAAACTCGTAATATAGCCGATTGTTTGTATCTGACTGCTTGATATTATACAAACCAAGTACAATTTTTCATATCTAGATACATGATTCTCAGAGGTGTTATTCATTCACACACGTATACTAAATATTAATATCTAGAGATTTTAAGCAGACAGAATCTATTACACTGAACAGCTGTGCTAAAGTTGACTGTGCAAGCAAGGACTTTATAATTACAGATAGAGTATTAGCTAGATATCTTTAATCTCATAATCTGACATCCCACATAACAACAGGTCCTCTTGGTATAGCATTATTTCTGAATTTATTAATAGCCGGTTACAAAAGATAATGTTTGTATCTGACTGCTTGATATTATACAAACCAAGTATAATGTTTCACATTTAGATACATGATTCTCAGAGGTATTATTCACACATCTATGCTATATATTGATATCTAGAGAGTTTAAGTGTTTTTAATAAAATGGTGTAGGCAGCAAATGTTCTCAAGAGGTTAAACAGGCAAAGGTCAGGGCAGGCAGCAAAAGTTCACAAGCGGTTAAACAGGGAAAAGTCAGGTCAGGATAAGGAGCAACCAAAAGCAGTGAACTGATCAGTAGGAAACACACACAATAACTGGTTAGTGTGAAAGGCAGTGTTTTATAGGGGAATGGTAATGACTGACAGCTGGCAGGAGGTGTGTGCACACAGGGGATGACTGAGACCAATCAGGGACCCGAGACAAAATAAGGGAAGATCCCCCCACTGTCTCACACTGACCCACATTTATTCAAATGTATGCAAATGAACATGGTTGCCTCCCTGTCCTGCCCTCACCAGGCCCCCCAACCTCAAGGGCCAGGACCTTCAACATCAAGGGCCAGAGACAGGGCCCCCAACTTCTAGGGCAGACCCAAAATCCATGGCCCTCATAGCAGCAGAGCCCTGACAGGAACCCCCACCACACTCTAGGCCCCCGAGCAACAAACCCCACATCCAGGCACAAGGCCCTCACCTAACCCACGCTTAACTGCTTAGTTGATGATAGGGCAGCTGTCAACCCCAGCTTAAGTAGCACACCAGAAGCCATGGAGATTACATTTCTGGGGCCCCCCTACCTGCTGGGCCCTTGGCCCAGGTCCTTTTTGCCCGGCTAATGTGTCTGCCCCTGTGTGCACATACTTCTCCCTTACTGGATATGCAGGTTGAGAGATGACAGGGAGGATTTTACTGAAGGTGGTGTGGTCACGTGACATCTAGCTGATGTCTCGGTCACACCCACGGACATCACAACTGCTGGAAAGCATGGTGGCCGCCACATAAATATGTATATAAGCATATATATTTACTGGGAACACACAGTTTCCATAGACCGCAAAGTAAAGAAACTTTTCAGTGACATTTTTTTTTCTAACAGCCCACACCCGCCAACTTTAACCCAGTATAACTGTCTAGTGCAGTTGTTGTTTTTTTTAAATAAAGCTCCCTCTATTTTGAGGGCATTTTGGGCACTTTTAGAAAATTAACCAGAGGTCTGATCTTGTAATGGCTGGTTATTTATCATGTGCCCATTTCCAAGCGTGCGATAAATTAGCGCTCCACTTGTAACCTAGACCTAAATATATATATATATATATATATATATATATATATATATATATATATATATATATATATATATATATATATATATATAAAATGTATGAATTTTGCTTCTAGAATATAAGGGAAACTGAACCCAATTTTTTTCTTTTGTGATTCATATAGAGCAAGCAATTTTAAGAAACTTTATAATTTACTCCTATTAGCAATTTTTCTTCGTTCTCTTGCTTTCTTTATTTGAAAAAGAAGATATCTAAGCTAAGGAGCCAGCCAATTTGTGGTTCAGAACCATGGACAGCACTTGTTTATTGGTGCTGTCGAATCAGCAAGGACAACCCAGGTTGTTCACCAAAAATGGGCCGGCATCTAAACTTAAATTCTTGCTTTTCAAATAAAGATAACAAGAGAATAAAGAAAATTTGACAATAGAAGTAAATTAGAAAGATGCTTAAAGTTACATGCTCTATATGAATCATGAAAGAAAAAATTTGGGTACAGTGTCCCTTTAAGTATACTAAATGTGTTGCTGTACAGTGTATACAGCTTAAAAAAATGTATTCTTCCCACTCAGGATGGAGAGGAAGTATCTATATCAACATTCATTGTGGTAAATAAGTTTGACAAAAATGTTATAATTATGGCTTCAGCAAGCCATTCAGGGTCAACATTAAAATATAGGTAATATATAATTATATCACCAGGAATCTAATCTTGTTTATACAAGTTTGGAAACTGTTATTTGCAGAGAAAAAACTCTGAGAACGTTCCCAGAAAAAAAAGGGAAGAATTAAATAATCCCACACAAAGACGCAGAGCGTGAGAGAATTATTTCATTACAAGTATAAATAAAACCCACGTGTTCAATTTAGTAAGAACTATTATTTATTAACATGTCATTCTTGATATATTTAAATTAAATTATTTAGATAAAAGAAATTTTGGATCCATTTTTTCTTTATGCTGGTTCTCAAAATAGGTAAATATTGTTATACTAGTAATTTAATTTGGATTGAAAATAAAAAAGGAAAAAAAAAACAAGGTAGTAGAAATCTAAAATCTCTATGACCTCAAATGAAATAAATATATTTTTATTTTCCAAGAAAGTCACACAGTTCTCATGAGTATTTCCGTCATAAATATGGAATATTGCTTCAACAATATTGAATGCTTGTGCAAAATAACTTTAAAGGAACACAAGAATCAAAATGGAATCTCCTATAAATTAGTTTATTAATTAAAAATATACACTGCAATATAGAAAAATTATTCATTTTACTTGTTTCTGCTATAAAGACACAGAGCGGGAGACAATTGTTTCTATACAAATATAACTAAAACCCTTGTGCCCAATTTAGTAAGCACTATCAGCTAGATTACGAATTTTGCGTTATGAGTGAAAAAACATTGTTATGCTTCATAACGCTGCTTTTTCCCTAATGCCGCTATTACAAGTCTTGCAGGTATAGGTGTACCGCACACCTTTTTGGCCGTCACGCAACATCAGTACCGCACTTTTAAAAATGTCCTTTTTCAATGGGACTTTCATAAACGCCGGTATTACAAGTTTGCCTGGGAGGCCAAAAAGTGAGCGGGACACCCTATACTGACAAGAGTTATGAGTTATGAGTTTTACGTTACAAAGCTGTACCATAAAACTCATAACTAAACTGCTACAAAGTACACTAACACCCTTAAATTACCTATTAACCCCTAAACTGAGGCCCTCCCGCATAGCAAATACAATAATAAAAATATTAATCCCTAATCTGTCGCTCCGGGCATCGCCGCCACTTAAAAAATTTATGAACCCATATTCTGCCGCTCCCCGACATCATCACCACTATAATAAACCTATTACCCCTAAACCGCCGCACTCCCACATCGCAAACACTATTAAAAGATTATTAACCCCTAATCTGCTGTCCGCCCACACTGCCACTATAATAAACCTATTAACCACTAAACCACAAGCCCCCCACAATGAAATATAATAAAATAAACTATTAACCCCTAAACCCCTGGCCTCCACATCACTAACTCTACATAAATATATTAACCCCTAAACCTAACCCTAACTTAACCCTAACCCTAAGCATAACCCTAACACCCCCTAACTTAAATATAATTAACATAAATCTAAATTAAACTTACAATTATTACCTAAATAATTCCTATTTAAAACTAAATACCTGAAAAAAAACAACTAAGCTAGCTACAAAATAACTAATAGTTACATTGTAGCTATCTTAGGTTTTATTTTTATTTCACAGGTAAGTTTGTATTTATTTTAACTAGGTAGATTAGTTAGTAAATAGTTATTAACTATTTACTAACTACCTAGTTAAAATAAATACAAAGTTACCTGTAAAATAAAACCTATCCTGCCTTACATTAAAACCTAACAATTACAATAAAATAAAATAAAATTAATTAATTAAATACAAATATCTCAAACTAAATTACACAAAATAAAAAATAAAATTATCAAAAATAAAAATGAATTACACCTAATCTAATAGCCCTATCAAAATAAAAAAGTCCACCCAAAATTAAAAAAAACCCCTAGCCTACACTACACTTAAAAGGGCCTTTTGCGGGGCATTGCCCCAAAGAAATCAGCTCTTTTACCTGTAAAAAAAAAATACAAACAACCCCCCAACAGTAAAACCCACCACCCACCCAACCAAACCCCCCAAATAAAAACCTATCTAAATAAACCTAAGCTAAACATTGCCCTGAAAAGGGCATTTGGATGGGCATTGCCCTTAAAAGGGCATTTAGCTCTTTTACATTGCCCAAAACCCTAATCTAAAAATAAAACCCACCCAATAAACCCTTTAAAAACCTAACACTAACCCCTGACGATCCACTTACAGTTTTCGAAGACCGGACATCCATCCTCATCCAGGCGGCAGAAGTCTTCATCCAAGAGGGCAGAAGTCTTCAGCTATAAGACACAGAGCGTGAGACAATTATTTCTTTACAAGTATAACTAAAACCCATGAGGCATATTTATCAAGCTTCGTATGGGGCTTGATGCCCCGTGTTTCTGGCAAGCCTTCAGGCTCGCCAGAAACACAAGTCATGAAGCAGCGGTCTAAAGACCGCTGCTCCATAACCTGTCTGCCTGCTCTGAGGCAGCGAAAAGACATTGCCGAAAATCAACCCGATCCAATACGATTGACTGCGGCCAATTGACTGCGAATCTGCAGGGGGCGGCGTTGCACCAGCAGTTCACAATAACTGCTGGTGCAATGATAAATTCAAACAGTTTATGCTGTCGGCATTTATCGATGTGCGGCAGACATGATACGCAATATCTGATCATGTCCGCTCGCACATTAATAAATAGGCCCCCATGTGTTCAATTTAGTAAGCATTATTGCTTATTAATATTTCATTCTACTATTATTTATTAACATTCCACTACTTGTGTGCCATCGGCTTAGTGCACCCTCGGCTTATCACTCAAGCTATATCTGGCATGAATTTTACTGTACCTTGTCATAGAAGTCTATTATGTGATTAGCGCACCTGTCAGATGTCAGTGTGCTCTAGACTATTGCTGAAGTGCTAAAAAGTAACTTTGTACTTGTAATATCAGTGCAAGAATAGAAGATCTATGGAATGAGCACAACCAATGTTCATGCACAATTAGTGCAAGCATTCTTCCTTTCCACTTATAATCTAGGCCAACATACGGAAAGTTCCTTGTGGTTCGGACAAAAGGAAAAATGCTGACTTTTCTCCTTAGGACATATGGTCCTGCCTCTGTGACAGTGCTCTGCTCTTATTGGTTAGAGAGGCAAGTGCCCAGGGCACTTGTTGCTAATGGCCAGAAAGGTAAGCACTGCACAGTGTAGCCCTCTATTCTTATGTTCAACAAAAGTGGGTCAAAGGGGGGCTCTATAAGGCAAAAGTGGCCTTGGTTGTGGCCAATCAGCACTAATTCTAAATGCATGTGTGCACTGCTCCAAGTAAATACTGTGTAGTATATGAAGTTATACAATGCATACTGAGATCCAGTCTCTCTTGGCAGTGTGAGACAACTTTTACAGTAAACAAGGATTTTTACTGCAAAAAAACAAGCAAACCAAATACTCATTTTATATTGCAATGATGTTTTATTTTGAAGAGGCTGATTTTTTAAACTGTTTTTCAACCTCTTCTACTATAGTTACAGATAATCAATATGGAATCAAGAAAACACATACCTGACTTTGCTAAACCTCTGTGGATATTTAAAGGGACAGAAAAGCAAACAAAATTCCCCATAAAGGTCTAATTCACATATTTTGTGTCTTATATTTGACTAGTGCAGTGTATAGCTCATGTGCAAACATATGCAGTATGTGACTCCACCATAAAAAAAACTATATTGTCAGACTCCCAAATACAATAACCCTCTAAACTAGTGGTTCACAAACTTTTTCCAGTTACTGCCCCCCTTGATACTAGGGGGCCCATTTATCAAAGGGCTTGCGGACCTGATCCGACACTGCGGATCAGGTCCGCAAGACCTCGCTAAATGCGGAGAGCAATACGCTCTCCACATTTAACATTGCACCAGCAGCTCACAAGAGCTGCTGGTGCAACGCCGCCCCCTGCTGACTCGCGGCCAATCGGCCGCCAGCAGGGAGCTGTCAATCAACCCAATCGTATTCGATCGGGTTGATTTCCGGCGGTTCCTGTCCGCCTGCTCAGAGCAGGCGGACAGGGTTATGAAGCAGCGGTCTTTAGACCGCTGCTTCATAACTTGTGTTTCTGGCGAGTCTGAAGACTCGCCAGAAACACGGCCCTTCAAGCTCCATACGGAGCTTGATAAATGGGCCTGATAGACTCATCATCAGTGCCCCACTAGCTTACCAGTAAAAAATATTACACATTTATACAATTTTATTTTTAGTTTCATTAATATTGTATTATCTTGATATTGTAAAACAAGCTTTTTAAAGTTAATATTCACTATACAAGAGTGGGGTGCTAATTTAAAGGGACAGTCTACACCAGAATTGTTATTGTTTTAAAAGATAGATAATCCCTTTTTTTACCCATTCCCTAGTTTTGCATAACCAACACAGTTATATTTATATATTTTTTACCTCTGTGATTATCTTGTATCTAAGCCTCTGCAGACTGCCCCTTTATTTCAGTTCTTTGACAGACTTGCAGTTTAGCCAATCAGTGATGGCTCCCAGGTAACTTCACGTGCACGAGCACAGTGTTATCTATATGAAAAACATGAACTAACTCCCTCTAGTGGTGAAAAACCTGTTAAAATGCATTCTTAAGGGGCGGCCTTCAAGGTCTAAGAAATTAGCATATGAACCTCCTAGGTTTAGCTTTCAACTAAGAATACCAAGAGAACAAAGAAAAATTGGTGATACAAGTAAATTGGAAAAAAAATTAAAATTACATGCCCTATCTGAATCATGAAAGTTTATTTTGGACTAGACTGTCCATTTAACGTGAGCCAATAAAGGGACAAATTAGCCCATTTAAGGGCGCACATTAAATAACCACCCATTACAAGTGGTTTGTTAATGTGACCACAAGCTCACGGTCTCACTTTGCACTAGAAATCATTAACCAGAGATCATATACATATATACTGTATTTATGTGTTAATAGTGTGCTGCACGATTTCCCCCCTGCACTACGCTAGGTGGTTTGCTGTGTCTATCGCATGGGCAATGTGAACATGAAGTCACTTTCACATTGCGCCACACTTGTAATACCAGCGCACGGATTTCCGTGAGCTGATATTACTAAGTGGATTACAAATATCGCGTAAGCTCGATATTGCGCTCCACTCGCAATCTGGCCCCAAGTAATTACTTCTCTATTCAAAAATGTGTTAATATAATGGATTGGCTTGGTGAAATGATACCAGGAGTCTTAAAGGACCAGTAAATACAGTAGTAAAAGACAATCCAATAGCACTTAGGGGCCGAATTATGTAGCTGCGAATGCATCTGTTTCCACGCAAGCCATCAGGCTCACCGGAAACATAAGTCTTAAGATCGCTGCTCCTTAACTCGTCCACCACCTCTGAAGTGTTGGACAGCAATCATCCGATCGGATACGATCGGGATGATTGACACCCCCTGCTAGCGGCCGATTGGCAGCATTGCAGAAACATTTCACACGAAATGCTTGTGTAATGATAAATGCCGACAGTGTATGCTGTCGGCATTCATCGATGTCAGACGGACATGATCCGCACGAAGTTATTGATCGAGGCCCATTTTGGTATATTTTATGGTACTGTTTCACTGCAAAATGTGATCATATTATAAAAAGATTGTTAACTTTTTCACAAACTTTGGGGTTCTCCCTGAAATTATTTAAATATCACGTATGCAGTCATAACACAGTGTAAAAGCTTCTCTGGGATCCCCTTTGTTTAGAAATAGCAGACATTTGCATGGCTTTGGCATTGCTTCTTGGTAATTAGAAGGCTTAGAAGGCACCGCACTTCTAAAATTCCTGGCAGTTAAGGGGTTAATCAGGTTTCTTGTAAGGTTTAGCTTTAGTATAGAGATTACCCTCCCACGTGATCCCTACCTGATCTCTCCTAAACAGCTCTCTTCTCTTCCTCACCCCCCACAGGTCACAACCATCTTAGGTACTGACAGACAGTCTGCCAATGTGAAGTTTTAGTCCTTTTTTTTTAAAAAAAATATTTTTTATTTTTTTTAATTGAGATTCTGAAGAAGGCATACATAAAATATGCTAAACAAAATGTAATAATAATATAATACAGGTAGATTGTAATACAGTTCTGAATAAAGACATAATACATATCTGAGAAGAAAATTCAGAGGAATGGTATGGAAATGTAATGCCTAATAGTCTGCATGCTCCCTAGATGGTAAAAGAGGCCACTCTTGGACCTCAACGAGGGATGTAAAACCATGTATAGGGGGCTATTGCTAAGATGAAAGACCACTATTGGGTCTTTAAATGTGAACCTCTTTTTGTTTTGTTTTTAGAATTTTAGTAAAATCTCACATAAGCTATAGTAGAGCCTTCTAACGAACATGAGGGGTCGCTATTAGACCCTAAATAAGATTTAATACCTGCAAAGAAGGCACATGAAATACAAAGGTAAAATGCGCATATAAATTTGCATGTATAGGAGAAGAACTGTATATTAATTATGTAGGGAAAAGGAATAAGTTACTGACTAGAGTAATTAATTTACCTTAGGAGCCAAGGGTTACTGGTATGTTGTATCTCATACCATAAGCGCTTGCTACCATTTAACAAGAAGAATGATTAAAGGGGGGTATATGTATTTCATGATACAAAGGGCTATGCTAAGAAATATAACCATTGTTGTGATTTATGATATTAATCAATAGTTTGTAAAGAACATACTTCTAGATATTGCAAGCTATAGGTTGATAGGAGATATGCTTTAGGTAATAAGGCAATCCAGCACTTTACACCTGTTAGGTGTTGCTCTATACGTTGTGTAGTAGGTGCTATATGTATGGATAGGAATAGCAATCAATAATAACGAAAAAAGGCAATAAAACTGTGCACAAATTATGTAGTAAGAACAAGTTAAAGCTACTTGGTAAAAGGATGATCCAAATGTGGGTCCCCAGTCCGTATCTCAATATAAGGATCCCGCCATCCCGGCCGTAGACAGCAAGACCCCAACGTAGAACAATGTAGAACAAGAACCCAATTACACATATATGCAGCTGGAGAGATTAAAACAAGAAATGCCCATGGTACACTTCTTATCCCCCCAATGGGGGAGGAAAATACATGCTAGTTCTGCAAATAGATATTAGACTAGGATTTAAGCTCAATAAGTAGCTAGAAGCTTAATAAATGCCAGTATTTGAGAGATATATTATTTGTATTGTTTTCTGCTGTCCCTCTCATATGAAATCACTCTAACAGGAACAATACAAAAAACTGAAAGTGAAAATATGGGGGTTAAACGTTAAATAGGCAACTTCCATATTTTTAGCTAGCCTGCAGCTATATATACAAGGAACATTAATTAACTGCTATAACTGCCTTGTTTAATCCAAAGCTTAAAGGGGCATATAGGATACTAATATGCGTTATGTAAGCTGTATGCATCAGGGTAAAGTAAAATGTAATCTAGCAACACAGAAACTTATAAGCTATAACTTAGTTCTCATAGAAAGTCCAGAAAATGTTCATAAAAGTTTGTAAAGCTTGAATCATCTGTCCATACAGGGAGCTACGAAAGTTCACAACTCACCAGCCCAATCCACCTGCATAATAACAGCTAGCCCACACCAGTTTTAGTACCGAAAAAGCCATATGACAGGTGTGTGTAGATTTGAAAAGTAGAACCCCATGCAGGTACCCTCCAGCCAATATCCTCCATAAGGTCGAATCTAAAGTCGGGTGAAAGCATGGCCCACATGGTAAGCCTAATGTGTGATTTTCTTCTGCTATTCAGCATCAAACCATCCGACCACCTTGTCAAAGCAGCTGACTGTATTGCGACATGCCGATCCATTTGATCTCCCCAGTCGAAACAGTCTGATGCCATCTCAGGAGCCAAGCTCAGGTCACAAGGAGAGTGGAGAGACAGAGGTATGATCGCTGCAGCGGTCCCTAGATAGCAGCTCGGTCTAGATGCTGTAGATGTTCCGTGAAGGGTACATTTGGTCTCAGAGGGAGCATCAGCCCGCCGCACCACATCCGACCCCCTATCAATGACTGAGCTCTCCTGCAAAGCAGTCTCTGTGCTGGCGGCGCTGGATAAGGTAGTCGTTATGTCCCAACGCTGAATCCACGGCATCTGCAAGACGCAGGAAATGGCCATTTAGAAGATCCCTTAGTTGCTTATAAAGCGTGGAATAATTAGACTCCATCTGGGGGGTGAAAATATAGTTTCCTGTCAGGGTAGTTTGCGCCAGTACTCTCCCAATTCTTTGCTCTCAGCACTATGTGCTGCCTAACGACAAGGCCCAAGTGTGCCTCGCCGGGGGGTAAAATGAAGGCCTCAACCTTACTGCTGGCTTCAGGTGCTCACAGTCGTCTCTATCCTGAAAGTTAGGGCTCATCTGATACAGGATGTATAAGCGGTCTATAAGCTGGGTAAATAGTTAGCAGATTAGCCGTCTGGAGCAAAATAATAGCCAAAAATAGCTAGAATGCTGGAGCAGAGTGTTAGTGTGCGACCTGTCATGGCCGCCTCCCGGAAGTTCCCCCCTTTTTAATTTTTTTTAAACTAGTGTCCACCATCTTAAGTACTGACAGCTGTCTGCCAATACCCAGTTTTCTTATACATTTATGTTTTTATTTACTTAAAAAAATTCTGTAGTCTAGCCATCCTCTCCACTCGAAGAGATATTTTTCTAGGGACCCCACTTGCTTTTAATTACCCCTCTCTACTCTAGGGCCTCCCTCCCGCTCTCATTTAAAGGGCCACTGTAAGTAAATATTTTCTATGCCTGTTACTAACTAACTACCCCACATACGCTTTTTATCAATAGCATTTCATTAACATATCTCTACCGTATATCAGAAATCTTGTCTGCAAATTTAATTGTTTTCCAAACCCACTCCGTGGGTATCCTTTGCTCTGTACCAATCCGTTTACAATACCTAGGTTTCAAAATGGCGCTTTAAACACAAAGTTATTGGTTTAAGTATTTTGAACATGCAGTGCTGAAAATAGTGGGCAGGATAACGTGACATCATCGGCGAATAAAAGATATAACTTTTAGAACTTTATGAAACTTCGTTTTGGAGAAAATATAGGTCAGTAGGTTTTAATTAATGTTTATTAACTTTAATATGTTAGTTGTTTAGCTTACAAATTATAACAGAAAGTAATCCTTTAAGATACTTTACACGAGAGGACTTAATTAAGAATTTGATTTAAATTTTATTTTTTAAAGAAAATAGGAATATTGTTTCTTCGGTTTAATAATATTAGAAAATACAACTAAACTAACCGTGGAGTACGGCGTTTCAGCCGAAACATGTCAGCCAGCATTTCTTTTCCTTAAATCTACTCAGTTTTAACCCCGGGGGTCACTGCACCCTGTGTTAATGCACATTTATCAATAAAATATTTTTTACCTGTTCCTTACTCGGTGCTCCTACTTTTCTTTTGTCAATTATAGATATTATTTGACTTTAATCTATGTGTCAATAAATATGTATTTATTTTATTCTATAATAACTCTCACCTAGATTACGAGTTTTGCGTTACGAATTTTAACGCTGAAAAAAATTGCAATTTCAGCGTAAAAGCATTAACGCAGCTATTGTAAGTCGTGTCGGTATAGCTGTACCGCAAAAATTTTAGCCTGTAACGCAACGTCCATTCTGCACTCAAAAAAATGAAGTTTTTGCGTGGGATTTTAATAGTGCCAGTATTACAGGTTGTGAGGTAGGGTAAAAAGCTTGCGTTACAGCCTATACTGATATGATCCATACCGCCATCTGAAGCCATAAGTTTTGAGTTTTGCACCACAAAAATGTTTCATAAAGTGTTAAAAATTACACCAACACCCATAAACTACCTATTAATCCTTAAACCGCCGCCCTCCCGCATCGCAAACACTATATTAAACCTATTAACCCCTAATCTGCCACCCACCCACATCACGACTATTCAATAAATGTATTAACCCCTATTCTGCAGCTTCCCGACATCGCAGATACTATAATAAAGTTATTAACCACTAAACCTCCGGCCTCCCACATCTCCGCAACTAAATAAACCTATTAAACCCTAAACCTGCGACCTCCCACATCTCCGCCACTACATAAACTTATTAACCCTTAAGCCGCCGGCCCCCTACATCGCAAAACACTAAATTAAACTATTAACCCCTAAACCTAATACCCCCATAACTTAAAATTAAAATTGCAATATAACTATATTTAGATAAATAAAAACTTACCTGTGAAATAAAAATAAACCTAACATTAAACTATAAATTAACCTAACCTTATTATTCTAATAAAATAAAAAATACTACCAATTAAAAAATCTACATTGCAAATTTAAAAAAACCTAAAACTACGAAAAAAATAAAAAAAATCTAAAATTACAAAAAATAATAAACACTAAATTACGAAAAATCAAAAACACTAAAGGCTAGATTACGAGTTTTGCAGTAACAGGGGTGCGGTGCTAACGAGCAGTTTTTTCTCACCGCTCACTTACTTACAGCGCTGGTATTACAGGTTTTTACAAACCCAGCGTTAACAGGCAAGAAGTGAGCCTAGAGCAAAATTGTGCTCCATATCTCACTCCAATACCAGCGCTGCTTAAGTCAGCGGTGAGCTGGTGTAACGTGCTTGTGTACGATTTCCCCATAGACATCAATGGGGAGAGCCGGCTGAGAAAAAGTCTAACACCTGCCAAAAAGCAGCGTAAAACTCAGTAACGCAGCCCCATTGATTCCTATGGGGCAATTAAATTTATGTTTACACCTAACACCCTAACATGAACCCTGAGTCTAAACACCCCTAATCTTACACTTATTAACCCCCAATCTGCCGCTCCGGACATTGCCGACACCTACATTATACTTATTAACCCCTAATCTGCCGCTCCGGACATCGCCGTCACCTAATTATACATAGTAATCCCTAATCTGCTACCCCAACACCTACATTTTCATTGACAGTGCTTTTGTATCAAAGCACTCCATTCCTGTTTTGCCTCGGTCCATTCCGCTTGCTATTGAGGCCATTGATGGTAGGCCCCTTCAGCCCGCACTCGTTACTCACAAAACTGCTCCGTTTTCCATGGCTGTTGGGGCTCTCCATTTTGAAACCCTCCAGTTCCAGGTGATAAACTCTCCGCATTTTCCGGTTGTTCTGGGTTATCCCTGGCTCCAAAAGCACAATCCCAGTCTCGACTGGCGCAGGTCTGAAATTTTGTCATGATCCCCGCAATGTATTTCCTCTTGTCTTCGGAAACCAGTTAAAGTCTTGTGCACTTCTTCAGTTTCTCAATTGCCAGTGGAGTACCGAGAGTTCCTAGACGTGTTTGACAAGGTGCGTGCCGGTACGTTGCCTCCTCACCGGTCCTACGATTGTGCCATAGACCTGCAACCCGGAGCCATTCCTCCTCGGGCCGGGTGTACCCTCTGTCTGTTGCAGAGAATTGTGCTATGGAGGAGTATGTTGCCGATGCTCTGTCGTGGGGGATTATCTGCAAATCCTGCTCTCCTGCAGGGGCTGGCTTCTTCTTTGTGAAGAAAAAATGTGGCGCGTTAAGACCATGTATCGATTATAGGGGTCTTAATCGTCTTACCATTAAGAATGCTTACCCTATTCCGCTTATTATGGAACTCTTTGACCGCCTCAAGGGAGCTACGGTCTTTACTAAACTTGATTTGAGAGGAGCGTACAATCTCGTTAGGATTAAGGAGGGCCACGAATGGAAAACAGCATTTAACACCAGTAGCGGGCATTATGAGTATCTTGTAATGCCCTTTGGCCTATGTAATGCTCCTGCTGTTTTTCAAGAATTTATTAATGATGTCCTACGAGATATGTTGCAACAGTGTGCTGTGGTGTACTTAGACGACATCCTCATACACTCACCCACACTTGAGGCTCATCGTTCTGATGTTACACGGGTTCTTTAGAGACTATGTCAGAAAGGCCTGTTTTGTAAACTCGAGAAATATGAGTTCCATCAGACTCAAGTAACCTTCCTAGGTTATGTTATCTCCGTTGCAGGGTTCTCCATGGATCCTGACAAGTTATCTGCAGTTCTGCAGTGGCCTCGCCCAGTTGGTCTTCGGTCTATAAAATGTTTTTTGGGGTTCGCCAATTACTATAGAAAGTTTATTAAAAACTTTTCTTCCTTGGTCAAACCTATCACAGACATGACCCGTAAAGAGAATGATCCACTCCATTGGTCACCTACTGCCATTAAGGCCTTTGATAGTCTTAAGACTGCCTTTGCTGCCGCTCCAGTTCTGGCTCATCCTAACTGTCCTGCCTTTCGTTCTTGAGGTCGATGCGTCTGAAACTGGAGTAGGTGCCCTCTTGTCTCAACGTCCTACGCCTGATGGTTCCTTGCATCCGTGTGGTTTCTTCTCTAAGAAATTGTCTCCAGCAGAGTGCAATTATGAAATTGGCGACATGGAATTACTGGCCATAATTTTGGCACTTAAGGAATGGAGGCATCTTCTCGAGGGTACTAGCATGCCAGTGCTCATTCTTTCTGATCACAAGAATTTAACTTATCTATCTGAAGCAAAACGTTTGTCGCCCCGACAGGCCAGATGGGCGCTATTTTGTCTCGGTTTAATTATGTGCTCTCCTACCTGCCTGGTAGTAAGAATGTTAGGGCTGATGCCCTCTCTCGACAGACTCTCTCTGTCCAAGGAGGAGTCTGTACCTACTCCTGTTATACCTCCTGACCATACATACTAATTTGACTTCTCCCTTGGGGAGGAGATCCTGGCTGCACAAACCAATGCACCTCCTGAGAAACCTAGTGGTAAGTGTTTTGTTCCTGAGAATCTTCTAACTAAACTTTTGCACACTTACCACTATCCTAAAGCCGCAGGTCACCCAGGCAAGAACCAAATGATTTGGTCTGTCACTCTACAATTCTGGTGGCCAGGTCTTTGTTCTGATGTTGCTGCGTATGTTGCCTCCTGCTCAGTTTGTGCACAGAATAAGACTCCTCGACGTCTTCCTGTGGGTCTTCTTCAACCTATTGCTAATGGTGAGCGTCCTTGGACACATCTTTCCATGGACTTCATTGTCGAGCTCCCTGTTTCCAATGGCAATACTGTTATCCTTATGGTGGTTGGCCGTTTTTCTAAAATTTCACATTGCATTCCCTTGATTAAGCTGCCTACCGCTCAGGAGCTTGCTTCAATTTTTGCCCGGGAGGTCTTCCGTTTACATGGGTTACCCAAGGAGATAGTGTCGGATCGGGGTAGCCAGTTTGTCTCCAGATTTTGGCGCTCCTTTTGTGCTCAAATGGGGATCCAGCTTTCCTTCTCCTTGTCATATCACCCTCATTCCAATGGGGCTGTGGAACGGTCTAATCAAGCTCTGGAACAGTTCCTCCATTGCTATGTCTCCGATCACCACAATAATTGGTCTGAACTGTTACCTTGGGCAGAGTTTGCCCGTAATAGTGCTATTAATGCTTCCTCCAAGATATCCCCGTTCATGGCGAATTATGGGTTTCAATCATCCTTTTTGCCCGATTCATGTCTCAGGGTATTCCGGCTTTGGAGGAGCATCTCCGGCAACTCCGTTCCACGTGGGTGCAGATTCAGGATTGCCTTCATAATTCTATGCAGCGCCAAAAGTTCCAGGCTGATCGCAGACGTCTGCCCTCACCTTCCTACCAGGTTGGGGAGAGAGTTTGGCTGTCCTCCTGCACCTTGAACCTTTGTGTGCCTTCCAATAAATTAGCTCCCCGTTATGTTGGTCCTTTTTGAATACTCTGACAGGTTAATCCTGTGGCCTATGCTCTTGACCTTCCTCCTGCTATGCGCATCTCCAATGTTTTTCATGTCTCCCTCTTGAAACCATTGGTTTGTAATCGGTTTACCACTGTGTTGCCTCGTCCCCATCCTATCTTTGTTGACAACCATGAGGAGTATGAGGTCAGCAGCATTATTGACTCTCGTATGTCCAGGGGCCGTGAACAGTATTTGGTTCACTGGAGAGGCTACGGTCCGGAGGAGTGTTCTTGGGTTCCCTCCTCTGATGTTCATGCTCCCGCCCTCCCCCGTGCCTTCCATGCCTGTTTCCCCAATAAGCCTTTGGTCCTCCCGCGGGGGAGGGGTCGTTGAGGGAGGGTACTGTCAGGGTTTTTTCTCTGTTGTGTTTGCCATGTGCTGCTGGCAGCCATTTTACTCACCTCTCTTCCTGACTATGGTGCATTGTGGGGGATGCTGCTCAATTCCTGCACTTCCTTTTATGGCCAAACTGCTGTGCATCATCCATGTGAGATAGGATGCAGTCTCAGAATTGTGATGTCATCACTTATTATTTAAAGGGCCTCTGTTCAGTATGCTTTGCCTTTGCGTTGTCTGAGACCTGTTTGTGAGAGTTCCTGTGTATTTCCTGGCTGCCTGAAGTCCTTCCTGGTTTCTGATCCCTGGCTTGTTCCCGACTCTGCTGTTTTCCTTGTTCCTGATTCCAGCTCATCTGACTATTCGCTTTGGCTCCTGACTCAGCTCGTCTGACTACCAGTTCTGGTTTTGATTCCTGGCTTGTTATTTGACTTGTGGACTTTTTATTATTTTTTGTTATTAATTAAGGTGTGATTATTTTTGCACTTCTCGTCTCAGTCTGATTCCTGGCACCCTAATATTACATTTTTACAAAAGGCTGCATTTGTGTGTTGTTTCTATATGTTTTGATAAAGTCTAGCCATTTAAGGGCAAATCTATGCTGCTGATTTTCTCCGTTATTAGCACTATCAAGCTGTTCTATTATATGTTGTGAGTGTAATAGATAAGTTAGATTATTGATCGTTGGTTCTCTCTTAGATTTCCATTTTTTTTAAATAAGGTATCTTCCTCCCAAGATTACTGTGTTGATAAAGTCAGCATTGCAAGCGTTATCTCTTGAATCCAGTAAAAAAACAATATGCTGTAATTGGAGAACTATTTGGGAAGTAAGCACCCTATTCAACCAGAATTGCGTTAGTTGCCAAAATTGTTGTATTTTTGGACAGCTCCAAAACATGTGAACCAGGTCGGCATCAGCAAAACTACATTGTGGGCATAGATTTAAAGAGTTGCGGAACCATCTATTTAGACTAGCAGGAGGTATATATACGCGATTTAAGATTTTGAAATGCGATTCCCGCCACAATGCAGATAAAGTAGCATGTTCGACCGCTAATATACTATGTTTCACTTTATACATATCCAGCGTTGGAATGGCTTTGGACCAATTTGAACAGATATCCAACATATTAAGTTCACCCGATGCTGATAGAACCATCTTATACCAGTAACTAATGGAGTGTTTACCTAATTTATAAAGGGCTAGTCCCATTTTTATGCCTGGATGTATCCATTCTCTCACAGGGTCTTTGATTATTTCACTGTACCAATGCCGTACTTGTAAATATGCATATAAGTCTGTATTTTTAAGCTGAAAATGATTTCTAAGATATGCAAATGTGTGTACCGATACGCTTTCAGGATCTCTAAGTTGAAATAGATACGAAAGGCCCAAAGAAGCCCATCTATTAAATAATTTATTGTCAATACCAGGGGTAAAACATGGGTTCCTTGTGATGGGTAATAAATCCGAAATCAAAGGGATATCTTTTAAGCTGGACCGAATAAACTGCCAGGCTTTGATAATATGAAATATTGTAGATTTTCTCTTGATCTTACTCTGGATAACTTTAATAGAACAGTGAAATAGGGCAGTTAAAGAGAAAGGGTAAACTAGTTTTTGTTCCACTTCTAAAAAGGCCACATGACTCCCACCAGTAAGTCAGTCCATAGCTACCTTTGCACAAGAGAATTCTGGGTAAGATATGCAGATTCTCAGTTTTTTGCTTCAAATACTGTTTTAACACAGCAATCCTTTTAACAGGATTATTGCAGCATATCTAATTTGCATATCTTACCCAGAATTCTCTTGTGCATTGGTAACATTGTATATGGAGTATTTATGGGGAAAATTTATGGGGAAAAGTAAGCGGGGAATCTTGCCTAATTTCCTATGCAAATATTTGTATTGATTTTATTTCTTTCATGTAATTGGCAAGAGTCCATGAGCTAGTGACGTATGACAACCAGGAGGGGCAAAGTTTCCCAAACCTCAAAATGCCTATAAATACACCCCTCACCACACCCACAATTCCGTTTTACAAACTTTGCCTCCTATTGTGTTTGATTTTTTTTTTTTTCTTCTATGATAAGCTCTTCTAAGCATTCTGAAGCCCAATTCCTATCAGAGTACAGTGTTTGTCAGAAGGATGTGAAGAAAGTATCGCCTATTAATTTTTTATGGTTTACCACGCGGGAAATCTTTTCAAGGGTTCTCTGTTATAGGTCGTAGAGATTCATCTCCTACCTCCCTTTTCAGATCGACGATATACTCTTACCTCTGCTGATAGTTTTCAGTACTGGTTTGGCTATCTGCTATATGTGTATGGGTGTCTTTCGGTAAGTATGTATCATTATTTTAAGACACTCTCAGCTATGGTTGGCACTTTATGTATTTATATAATTTTCTAAATATATGTATTTACTTATATTTGCCATGAGTCAGGTCTATGTGTATTTCCCTTTGCAGTCTGGCAGTTTCAATATGGGAATCATGTTTTAGGAAGTTTTTGACTTACCTGGGGTATAGTCTTTTTTTTTTCAGTTTGACGTGTTTTTCTTTTAAAAACTTGCGGGTAAATTAGGCTTGTGAGGGTGCAAAATTCTGTTATTTATTGCGTCATTCTTGGCGCAAGAATTTTTGGCGTGAATGTGCATCTATGATGACACAAGTTCATCATTTCCTGCGTCTTAGTTGACCTCAGGTTGTTTGGCGCAAAGTTGTGTGTGTTATGACGAGAGTTGCGTCATTTCCGGATGTTTGTTGGCGCAAAAAAATTTATATACTTCCTTTTGCATTGTGCGTCATACTTGGCGCAAAAAAAAATTAGTTTTATTTTACCCCACTTCCTATATGCTCCTTGCCTTCTTTATGCTCAGGGGGCTATGCTATTTGCTTTTTTGTCAATTTTAGCATTTGCATTTTTTCCCATTCCTGAAACTGCTAAATGTTAATTTTTCTTTTACATTTTACAAGATGTCTCAATCAGATCCTATCTCAGAAGCTGCTGTAGGAACCATGCTGTCTGAACACAGTTCTACCAAAGCTAAGTGTATCTGTTGTAAACTAGTTGAGATTATATCCCCAGCTGTAGTATGTAACAGTTGTCGTGATAAGCTTTTGCATGTTGAAAATGTTTCTATTAGTGCTAGTAAAGTATCTGTTGTTCCCTCAACATCTTATGTACATGATATCCCTGTTGATATGAAAAATAATATTGCTGATGCGATACAAGGCTATGGCTGCTATTCCGCCTTCAAATAAACATAAAAGGTATTTTAAAACTTCTTATAATACTGATGAAAGTTGTAACGACCGACAACATACTGATATATCCAACTCTGATGAGGATCTCTCTAATTCAGAAGATCCCACTTCAGACATTGACATTTATAAATCAACTTATCTTTTTAAGATTGAGTATATTCGTTCTTTGTTAAAAGAAGTGTTGATAACTTTGGATATTGAGGAGTCTGGTCCTCTTGATATTAAATCCAGTAAATGTTTAAATTCTGTCTATAAACCTCCTGTGATTACTCCTGAGGTTTTTCCTGTTCCTGATGCTATTTCTGATGTGATTGTTAAGGAATGGTCTAAGCCTGGTACTTCTTTTGTTCCTTCTTCAAGCTTTAAAAAGTTGTATCATTTGCCAGTGGCTAAGTTAGAGTTGTGGGAAAAAGTCCCTAAGATTGATGGGGCTATTTCTACTCTTGCTAAACGTTCTACTATTCCTATGGAAGATAGTAACTCTTTTAGATAGGAAAATTGAATCTTATCCAAGAAAAGCTTATTTACATTCTGGCTATATTCTCAGACCTGCCATTTCTATGGCTGATGTTGCGGCTGCATCAACTTTTTGGTTAGATAGCTTAGCACAATGGGAAAAAGATTCTGATTTGCATAGCATTGTTTGTTTGCTTCAACATGCTAATCACTTTATCTGTGATGTTATTTTTTATATCATCAAGATTGATGTTAAATCTATGTCTTTGGCTATTTTAGCTAGAAGAGCTTTATAGCTCAAATCATGGAATGCTGACATGGTATCTAAATCTAGGTTACTATCTCTATCATTCCAGGGTAATAATTTGTTTGGTTCCCAGTTGGATTCTATTAATTCCACTAATACTGTCCTCACCTCCTGTTTCTCAACCTCCTACCCTTCTAGATTGTAAGTTCCCATGGAAATAGGGCCCTCAATCCCTCCTATATGTGTTTGTAAATTTTGTCCTGTCTCTTACAAGTCTTGTATTGTTTTATTTAAATGAATTGTATCCATGGACAGCGCTGCGGAATATGTTGGCACTTCATAAATAAAGTATAATAATAATATTACTGGGGGGGAAGGGAGTTTTTTTGCCCCAAGATAAAAAGTCTAAGGGTAAATCTAAAACTTCTAATCGCTTTTGTTCCTTTCATCAGAATAGAGAACAGAAAACCACTCCTTCCCCTAAAGACTCTGGCTCCAATTGGAAGCCATCTTCAAGTTTGAATAAATTCAAGCTTTATAAGAAACTAAAGCCAGCCCCCAAAACTGCATGAATGTGCGGCCCTTAATCCAGTTCTGGTGAGGGGCAGATTGAAATTATTTCAAGACGTTTGGGCAGGTTCCATTCAGAATCATTGGATTCAGAATATTGTCTCTCAAGGGTATTGAATAGGTTTCAGAATAAGACCTCCTGTGAAAAGGTTTTTACTCTCTCACATTCCAATAAATCCTGTGAAAGCTCAGGCTTTTCTGAAATGTGTTTCAGATCTGGAGCTTTCAAGGGTAATTGTACCGGTTCCACTTCTGGAACAGGGTTTGGGTTTTTATTCAAATCTATTCATTGTCCTGAAGAAGGAAAATTTATTCAGACCAGTTCTGGATCTGAAATTTTTTAATCACTTTGTAAGGGTCCCAACTTTCAAGATGGTGACTATAAGGACTATTCTGCCTTTTGTTCAGCAAGGTCATTATATGTCCACAATAGACTTAAAGGATGCATATCTTCACGTTTCGATTCAACCAGACCACTATCGGTTTCTGAGATTCTCTTTTCTAGACAAACATTACCAATTTGTCGCTCTTCCATTTGGCCTAGCGACAGCTCCAAGAATCTTTTCCAAGGTTCTAGGTGCCCTTCTATCTGTAATCAGAGAGCAGGGTATTGCGGTGTTTCCCTTTTTGGACGATATCTTGGTACTGGCTCAATCTTTTAATTTAGCAGAATCTCACACAAATCAACTTGTGTTGTTTCTTCAAAGACATGGTTGGAGGATCAATTTTCCAAAGAGTTTCTTGATTCCTCAGACAAGGATCACCTTTTTAGGTTTCCAGATAGATTCAGTGTCCATGACTCTGTCTTTAACAGACAAGAGACGAATGAAATTGGTTTCTGCCTGTCGAAATCTTCAGTCTCGATCATTCCCTTCAGTGGCTATGTGCATGGAAGTTTTAGGTCTCATAACTGCAGCATTAGATGCGATTCCGTTTTATATAAATCTTATTTTTATTGAGGTAGTCATAACAATCACAAAGCAATCACAACATTGAAGGGTACCATCACAGTTACAATGAAGCAAGAAAAGTTGGATACACTGTACAATACAGCAAGTGATAATAAGGTCCATTCATGCATAACTGGTTTGAGAGATTACCCACCTCATTTTATTGCTGTAGCCTTGCAGTGTCCTCAATACAAGATAGATCCACCCGAGGGACCTGAAACCTAAGGTACAGCTGAGAGCACACCATCAATATCATGAAGAGTTAGTGACAACTAATACAGAGTTAGGGAAGCATTATGCTCAGTTTTTCTCGAGGCATGAACAGCTATACCAGCATTAAGTTGAGAACAGTAGTCATCACAAAATGTATAACAAAGAAATATATGAAATACAAACATTATAACGTGTTAGAAAAGAGAACCCGAAGAGCTTCAGAAGGATCACCACTGGACCCTGAAACCTTTAAAAGAAAAGGGAATGTTGAAATGGGAGAGGGACTTGGGACTAGAGATAGAGGAGCAGAAATGGATTGACTTATTGGGTCTTACGGATAAGGGACTTCTAAGTGCGGACCTCAGGGAAAATGTGATTAAAACTACCTTTCAATGGTATTTAACCCACTCCAGACTGCACATATGATCCCTGCGGGGAATAGATTCTGTCAAAACTTAGGCACATATAGCCACTTATGGTGGGAATGCGACCATGTTAGATCTATTTGGGATGCCCTATCTCTTTTACTTCGCAATCTTTTGGAGGAAGATATTCGTCTTACTCAGGCCCAAGCTTTGCTTCATAAAAGTTTTCCTCATTTAAATAAACCAATCAATATATTCATTAAAATCTTGTGCACAATCACAAGGATAGGTATTGCCAAATATTGGAAAACTGGCACCCTCTCCTGGCAGGAGATACTTAATAAAATTAACACTACCTATTCTATGTATGAATCAGCTGCTTGGATCCTTGACAACAGGGAGAAAGTCGACCAAATTTGGTTCTATTGGAGTTTGAGGGGTTCAATTGCTAACACTTCTAGACCTTAACTAGGGACGCATATAGAATATCTGACTTTAGCCAGGGACACATATAAAATAACTGAATTTAACAAATTGATGTTTTCATTTGTGTAGCATAGTGTTGAACAATCTTCTTTAAATAGAAGGGATGGTAGCAGAATCATAAAACAGACACAGAAAATATGACGTCAATTTTTCTTTTTCTTTTGTTTTCTTTTCATTCGTTAATGTTATGCTTAATGCTAGTTTTTGGTTTGTTTAGACAACTGTTATTGTTTGAAAATGTCTTATGATATTGGAGTTCAACACAAATATCAGCAGAATCTGTAAGACAATGATTATAAGATGTAAGGTCTGTAATAGACAAGTTATTTTTCTTATATTGGAGAGTAAATACTGTAAAGGATATATAATTATTGAGTGTTAACATATCTCCTTTGTATTTGTGTTATGTTATAACATGTTTGAAGAATATGCCAATAAAAAGATTTAAACATAAAAGAAAAGGGAAGGGGAAAAAAAGGGGGGAGGGAGATAAGTAATGACATGATTGGACAGGGGGATAGAAGGGAAGGTCTGTTGGAGGCCGAGGAGGGGAACAGGAGCCCGTCAGCCAGAAGTCTCTCCTTGGCATAGAGCGTCATCTCATTATTAACTTAGTTTAAACAGTCCTGTCAGAATGCAAGCTGTTCCTCCGGTACTCGTCCCATATGTACCAGACGGAACAGTAGAGATTGTAGCGCCCCTCAACTCTGAGTGAGTACTCTTCTATTTTCTGTATATAATCAAGGATGTCTAGTACTAGTGTCAGTGTCATATCAGAATAAAGGAATATAATAGAGCTAAAATAGAGAGGTTAAGCTAAATTGATGTCAGATAACCAAATACTCAGTACAAATATAAATACCTATAATAGGGGTCCTAAAGAAAACAGTGCCAATCTAAGTTGGTATTAAGGTCCCTCAGTGTTAGGGTATCAAGAGTACAAATCTATTTTGCCTTCCTTTGCAGGAGTAGTTTGGCTCTATCCCCTCCCCTTGGAGGCCGAGGAACGTGATCAATGATAACATACCTAAGGTTCGCTACTGTATGGCCAGCCATAGCAAAGTGTCTGGCAACAGGTTGCTCAGACTCCTTTTTGTTTAATGCCATCCTGATGGCTGCTCTATGGTTGACCATACGGGTGCGGAGGTCATCTATGCTTTTACCCACATAGTATAGCCCACATGGGCAATGTAATAAGTATACTATATATTATGTGGTGCACGTGACCCTATGTTTAATAGTGTACTTTCTATTCATCAAAGGATGCATAAATACTTTGGTGTTACTCATTCCATTACAGGTAGTGCATCCCAGACATCTGAAAAAGCCCAACTTTGGTTGATTAAGCCAGGTAGTCTTCTTATAACGATCAATACTAAGCCCTGTTCCCCTGGGCCCTGTTCTTTTTAATATTTTTATAAATGACTTGGAGCAAGGATTAAATAGCAACATCTCTTTTTTTGAAGATGATACTAAGTTAAGTAAGATCATTAGGTCAGAGCAGGATGAACTTTCGTTGCAAAGGGACCTGCAAAAACTAGAAGTATGGGCAGGTAAATGGAAAATTAGATTTAATATGGGAAAATGCAAGGTTCTACATTTTGGAAGTAAAAATAAGCAGGCAACATATTATTAAAATGGGACAAGACTTAGCCAAACAGAGGAGGAAAGGGATTTGGGAGTAGTAATAGATAACAAGCTAAAGATGGGTGCACAATGCAGGACAGTGGCTTCAAAGGCTAATAAGACTAGCATGTATTAAGAGGCATTGATTCAAGGGAGGAAAGCATAATTC
The DNA here is from genome assembly GCF_027579735.1 of Bombina bombina. Taxonomy (NCBI): domain Eukaryota; kingdom Metazoa; phylum Chordata; class Amphibia; order Anura; family Bombinatoridae; genus Bombina; species Bombina bombina. The sequence goes on from NC_069500.1 coordinate 871,306,091, forward strand.
TGTCACTGTATAAAGCCCTGGTAAGACCTCACCTTGGATATGGAGTGCAGTTCTAGGGACCAATCGCAAAAAAATATATTCCAGAACTAGAAAAAGTTCAGAGAAGAGCCACAAAGCTAATAAGGGGATTGGAGAATTTAAGCTTTATGAGGAGAGGCTAGCCAAACTGGGTCTGTTTTCTTTAGAAAAGAGTCGCTTGAGAGGTGACATGATTACTTTATATAAATATATTCAAGGCCCATATACAGAGATGGCAGAAGCTCTGTTTATTCCAAGAAAATTGTTTGTGACAAGAGGTCACAATTTAAGGTTGGAGGAAAGGAGATTTAATCTCCTGCAACGGAAACGTTTTTTCACTGTAAGAGCAATAAAATTGTTGAACTCATTACCAAAGGAGGTAGTGAATGCCAATACCCTAGATACATTTAAAAAAAATTGGATACATTTCTGTATATAAACAAAATTCATAGATATGATTGCTAGTATTAAATTGGTCACCTTTTAGTGGGATTATTTAATCTTAACTGTATATAACTGTATGTAAGTATTTTAAATTTGTATAGGTTGAACTTGATGGACTTCGGTCTTTTTTCAACCTCATCTACTATGTTATATTTCCCTATCAGACCAAACTTGGCCAGTAGTCTTCTTAGTCCGGCGTCAAGGCGGAAGGATAAGGAAATATCCCAGAACAAAGTGAGTGTAGAAAGAACCCACTCTCATCAAAGCGTCCCTAATGGATTGGTGAATGGAAGTGTGGGATCCGATTACTCCTGCAAAGGGAGGCAAAATTGATTTTTACTCTTGATACCTTTACACCGAGGGGCCTTAATACTAACTTAGGTTGGCACTGTTTTCTTTAGGACCCCTATTATAGGTATTTATATTTGTCCTGAGTATTTGGTTATCTGACATCAATTTAGCTTAAACTTTTTATTTTAGCTCTATTATATCCACTTATTCTGACATGGTGTATATATATTTGACAGTTCATGTGGCATATGCTATATTAGTGTGAACGCAAGATTAAAAGCTAGTAGTATGTAGTGCTAGAGACTGTGAAAAGTATAGTCCCATGGAACAGTTAGGATGTCGTTATTTTTTTATGACATGTTTAATTGAATCTGATTGTATATATTTGCTGCCATTGATCACTTTTATATTTTTCTGTTTTTAGATACACACTAGATCCGGTAGCCATGGTAACCGCTGGACCTGCACAGTGGTGCGGTGGAGACTCAGTGGAGTTCTGGTTTCGCGGTTGTTGGTGGAGGGGTAAGTTACTTAATTGTAGCATTATGCATTTTTCACTAATGGTCTGAGGATGGAGATAATATCTCCAAAACATCACTAAAACCTGTTAATAAAATTATTATTCTGTAGTTAAGTCCTGGCGAGTGTTTCCTTATTTGGATGGTATGCTGTTTCTTTGTTAGCACCCCAGGCGATTTGCAAATTGGAAAGTGTGTGCAGAGCTCTTGGGATATTTTTATATATATATATATATATATATATATATATATATATATATATATATATGTAACACCCTTTCCTGACCTTCCCTGAGGTGGGTGATAGTGTAATGCTGTCTACCTGTTTCGTGTATGAGAACTAAGCCTCCGCAGAGTGGGAGTAGGAGGGGGGTTGAAATCAGGTATATAAGGGATGCCTGTATGACGCAGTGCCTCCACCTATAGGGGACACCCTAGAATAATAGGGTGTGGGGTCCTATAAGATGTTAGTACAAAAAGAAAACAAGTAATAACCACACAAGAAATCTTCAAATAAAATGTTGCTTTGATTATTATAAAGTGTTTAACCAATAACATACAGTGCAACAAATACAAATAATAATATTAATCACAATATCTTCTTATGACATCAGTATACCTTTTTTTTTAACTCAGAAGTCCTTCATGAGCTCATGAAATAATAACATAACTGTTGTTGTAAAATACTTTGAGGTGGTGCTGTACAATGCAATTTCATATACTTAATAGAATTTAGTTGAGGTAATTATCCCTTGCTGCTTGTGAACGAAGCTAGAGAGCGCTGCTTGTGATCGATGCAGTGCTCAAGGAAACTTCTCCTCAGAAATACTGAATAACATAAGTCTCTACCTTATTACTGAATTTCAGCAATCCACTTGCCTTATACTGCAAAGTCAGTCACTCTTTTACTGCAAACAGCTGCAGAAATCTCACAGTTATGCCCTTATGTAATGTAGCTTTATAAATCCAGTCAGTGTATTTGTGCAAACTGTTCAGGCAGAATAACTTATAGGATATTCTCTGGGTTATCTCTTTAATATACATCACACTCAGTTACTTCCTTATGTAATGCAGCTGTGCAATCCATTTAGTGTATTTATGCAAACTGTTTAGGCAGAATAACTTCTAGAATATTCTCTGGGTTATCTCTTTAATATACAACAACTCTGCAGCAAATCACACTCAGTTACTTCCTTATGTAATGCAGCTGTGCAATCCATTTAGTGTATTTATGCAAACTGTTTAGGCAGAATAACTTCTAGAATATTCTCTGGGTTATCTCTTTAATATACAACAACTCTGCAGCACATCACACTCAGTTACTTCCTTATGTAATGCAGCTGTGCAATCCATTTAGTGTATTTATGCAACTGTTTAGGCAGAATAACTTCTAGAATATTCTCTGGGTTATCTCTTTAATATACAACAACTCTGCAGCACATCAGATATGACTAGTATATCTTTTCTCTTGCATTTAGTTAACATGAAGTTATGGAGATCTTAAAACAGCAGATAATGGCTGACACTCACAGTACAAATAAAAGGTTCCAACTTCTGTCTTCAGTAGCCACATGTAGCAATGTCTGAACTGTCTCTGGAATCCATGCATTAGTCTGAATAACTTCTTTCAGCTTGGAAACAGCAACTTTCTTCCCCCATCTCCAAATCTGTGCAAGCTCCACACTTCTCTTAACACCTCAGAAAATCTCCTCAGCCTAACAACTCCTCCCCCTTCCCAGATGGCATTTCTCTTCCTCAATACAACTATTACAGCAGCCATCTTGGGTAAGGGCAATGTCCTTACATACTCCCCCCCCCCCAGGGGGATGTCTCTTTCTTGCTGGTCTTTTCTCTCTATAGGGACTTCTACTATCATAATGTATAGGGTTTGGAGATTCCCTATCTGGTATAGGACTATTAGGGAAGGATGGCATATCAGGTTCAGAGGTTGGGGCAACAGAGGAGGCATGCTCATCATTATAGGTCTCTCTTTGCAATGGAGATCTCATTTCAGGGTCCGATTGAATTGATGAGTCTTCATGTGGGATACTATATTCATTATTAATTGACATGCTTGGGCCTTGGTCCTCATGATATGTAACATCATGCTGGAATTGAGGTATAGGCAACAAATGATTCCGATGCCATGTCTTCACAACACCATTTTCATCTGCTATCTGAAAAACTGGAAGACCTGGCAATTGTCTGACTATTCTATAGATACTATTCCTCCATCTAGGAGCTAACTTGTGCTTGCCTGGTATCCCTAAATTCCATAAAAGGACACGGTCTCCTGGTTGCAAATCCTGATGTTTTATTCTCTTGTCATATCGTTGTTTATTAGCCTCATTTAATCGAGCAGTAGCTTCTTCAGCCAACTTATAAGCTGTTTGTAAACTCTCCTGCAATCGCCTGACATACTGATAGTGACTCTTATGAGAAACTCCATCTGATGACACCCCTAAGTGGAGATCTATAGGTAGTCTCGCTTCTCTCCCAAACATAAGGAAGTATGGTGAATAACCTGTGGAATCATGTCGGGTGCAGTTGTAGGCATGAACTAGTGCTTCTACTTGACGACTCCAAGTTCTCTTTTCAGACTCTGGCAGGGTCCCTAACATATTTAGCAAAGTTCTGTTTAACCTCTCAGGCAAAGCATCTCCTTCTGGATGATAGGGAGAAGTTCTTGTCTTCTTAATTCCCAAAACATTCATCATTTCTTTAATGAGGTGACTCTCAAAGTCTCTACCTTGATCAGAATGCAGTTTCTTAGGAAGACCATAATGAATGAAAAACCTTTCCCAAAGAACTCTAGCCACTGTACTAGCTTTCTGGTCCTTTGTTGGGAAGGCTTAAGCATAACGGGTATAGTGATCTGTTACAATAAGAACATTTCCAATGCCACGAGAATCTGGCTCAATGCACAAAAAATCCATGCAAACAAGATCCATGGGGCCTTCACTTTTCAGATGACCCATAGAGGCAGCTCGAGTTGGAAGAGTTTTCCTCTGTACACATCTAAAACATTTATGAATGTAGTCTTCTACATACTCTCTCATCTTTGGCCAATAACATCTATCCTGCAAGAGGCCAAACATTTTTTCTATCCCAAGATGTCCGTGCTGATCATGCAAGGATGACAGAACAAGTTTTCTTAGTTTGGCAGGGAACACCAATTGTCTTCGATCTGGATGATTGTGGTATTTAACTACTCGAAACAGAAGTCCATCTTGAATTTGAAACTTATCCCACTCTCTATTTAGTGGACCAGACCATTCCCTAGGAATTCTCTTCAGTAAGTGTGTGCTATCAGTTTGAACAGCTTTTCGAAGTAGTCCAATTAAAGGATCTTGTTCCTGTGCATTTATTAATTCTTCAGGAGGTATTCGAGACCATCTGGCTAATTCCACTACAGATGGTTTACAATAATATACAGGCAGAGCTTGTGGATGACATCCCAATGAATCTACTGCTCTCAAATCTGAAAAAACAGAGGTTTCGTCTTTGAAGACACTGGTTTGGCAGAATGCTCTCACACCAAGTGAAGGCATTTCTTCCCATTGAGAATCACCTGTCTGTTCTGGTAGTCCTGGTCGTCGGGACATTGCATCAGCCCCTATATTCTTAGGCCCTGGCTTGTAACGTAACTTAAAAGTGTAATTTGATAGTGCAGCCAACCACCGATGACCGGTTGCATCCAACTTTGCTGAAGTCAAGATGTAGGTAAGTGGATTATTATCTGTTTGAACTTCAAATTCTACTCCATAAAGGTAATCGAGGAGTTTATCCACTACTGCCCATTTCAGAGCCAAGAACTCAAGCTTGTGGACTGGATAATTCTGTTCACTCTTAGACAAACTCCTACTTAGATAAACAACAGGTCTCAACCCTCCAGGGTACTCTTGGTGTAAAACTGCCCCCAAACCCACATAGCTAGCATCTATATGTAGCACATAAGGTTTCTCGGGATCTGCATAGGCCAAGACAGGTGCCTCAGTTAAATTTTTCTTTAAATTCTCAAACGCTTTGGAGCACTCTGATGTCCACTGAGTTCCCAAAGGAGTTTTTGCATTTAGTGGCTTTTTAGGATCATCTTCACTATGTTTCAGCAAGTCATTTAGGGGTCGAGCTAACTGGGAGTATCCTTTCACAAATCTTCGATAGTATCCACAAAATCCAAGAAATGATCAAAGTTCACCAATGTTGTTAGGCTGTGGCCATGCGGTTACTGCTTCCACCTTAGCAGGGTCTGTAGACACCCCTTCTGCTGAGACCACATGACCTACATAGGTCACAGATGATTGCCCAAATCTACATTTCTCCGGACTTAACTTTAGGCCTTCTTCGTGAAGACGATCCAATACTTTCAGCAACCTTGTCTCATGTTCTTCCCAAGTACTACCGAATACAATAAGGTCATCTAGATAGACAAGACACTCACGTCCATTCATATCTCCCACAGTACGTTCCATTAGCCTTTGGAATGTGGCTGGAGCTCCACAGATCCCTTGTGGCATCCGTGTAAACTGATAGAATCCTAGTGGACAAATAAAAGCTGTCTTCTCTTGGTCTTCTTCAGTCATCCCTACCTGAAAATAGCCGGATCTCAGATCCAGAACACTGAACCAGCAACTGCCATTAAGACAATGTAAAATCTCTTCATTTCGAGGTAGGTCATATTGGTCAGGTATAGTTCTTCGATTGAGAGTCCGATAGTCAATGCACAAACATATAGACCCATTCTTCTTTCTAACCACTACAATGGGTGAAGCCCATGGACTGCGAGAAGGAACAATTATTCCAGCTTTTTCCATCTCAGCCAAAACGGCACGAACATCCTCAACATCACGAGGAGGCAATCTCCTAGAGCGTTCCCTAAAAGGGGCAGAATCTGTTAGGCGAATGGTATGAAGCATATGTTTTGAACGTCCTACATCCATTTCTGCAGCAGAAAAAACTCCTGCATGGGCCTTCATAGCCTTCTGCAACCGCTCACATGCCTCCTTAGGCATTGTAGATCCTTCAAAGTTAAATTGTAGTTTTTCTGTTTCTGTTTTTGAGAGAGAGAAACATTTACGAATAGCCAATGATGAGTCTACTACTGGATAAAGATATCCCAAAGTCTGATTAAAATCAATACCAACAGGGTATGGGGCCAAATTTTGGACCTTAACACTTAGCCACTGTGGTGGAGGCCCATCCTTTCTTCTGTGTAAGATTTCGGGTACCAAAATCCAACCCTGCTTGGTTGCTTCTTCATCTGGCGTTTCAAGAATAAAACAGTCCTCTTTGGGTCTGCCGTCAGGGTACACCACCAAACATTTTAACTCTTTCATCTCTCCTGGGGAAATGTAAGTCACTCCGGCAGAACGGTTGTAGCACTGACCAGCATATTGTCTCAAAGATATCTTTTCAACCTCCTGACGTAAAGTTGGGTGTAATGACTTGTCTATGTCTTGCCCCCCAACCTCCATCATGAATTTCCGTAGCAAAGATTGTACATATTTTGTGTTGGTCCCTAGAATTATAGGGGCTTCGGAATCTTTGCAGGTTTCTGGGCAGATTAAAGCCTTCACTTTCATGGGGTATATCATACTAGTATGTAACTGGACTATACTAATGACTACAGTGACAACTCCATCAACAGCACACCTATTTCCACCCACACCTCTTAAATCAATTTGAGAGGGAGGCTTGATTTTAAGATGTTTAAGGTAAGTGTCATAAAAACTACGATAGATTATGGTGCACTGAGATCCAGTGTCCAACAGCGCCTGTGTAGAAATGTTACAAACTTTTACTCCAATAAAAGCCCTTGGCCCAGCTACATCATCTTCAGATAAATCAAAGGAAATATCAGTCATTCCCTTCTTCTGAGGGACTGTAAGGCTTCCCAAAAAAATCACCAGCAGATGAATGTATTTTGCTGGGGCAATCCTTTGAGAAATGGCCTATCTCTCCACAAGTGAAACAACTCCCTTTTGGTCGAGTAGTATTTTGGAGTTTTACAGGTAGTTTTGCTCTCTCCAACTCAGCCTTTACTTGGTCAGGCATTCCATTCTCCATAAGCTCTTTCAACAAAGAATCTGCATTTCTGGAGTCTTCTAATTTTTTTTTAGTCTAACTTTTACCTATGCAAGCTTCCCCAGACTTACGCACAGTGTGGAAACTCATTTCCTCTTCTTGAGTCCTTATCATAGGCATAAGGGCCTCCAATTCTTTTGGTGCTTGAGAGTGCAATTGGGCTCTAAGAAAGATGGCTATTGGGTGGTCTGGTATAATGCCACAAAGGAACTGATCTTGCCTCCGTTTATTCATATCTTGTCAGGTCACTACCCCTTTTCGAACCAATAATACAAGCTGCTCATGTAATCTTAATAGAAAGTCAGACATCTTCTCTGTCTCTCGCTGCTTAAGTAACCGAAACTTATACAAGAGATCTTCTGGATCTTCAAATAGACTATATAAGGTCTTTAAGAAAGAGATTAACTCTACAGCAGTAGCTTCAGGGTGTTCCTCTCTATGGTGTTGCAACAATACTTGTGCTGGTGGCCTAACACTTTCTAAGAGGCGGACACGCTTCACTGTCTCTGGGCAACTCCATTCTTGCAGCACCATGTTAGCATGATCACACCATGCCGCAATACCCTCCTCTCCTAAGGGTACAGGAAGGTTTCCTGAAAATATCTTTAGTTTCCAGTAACTGTATGTGAGCTGTCTGTGATGCTTGTAGCCAACATCTTCAGAACTTCAGATAGACTAGACTCCATATTAGATTCATTTTGAGATCCTCTAACACCCTGAACTTCATTTTCCTTGACTATATGCAGTTCTGATTTTATGGCATAAATGAGGGGTAGTCTGACTGAAGGTAGCCCTAGTAGCTGTAGCTCAGAGGGGTTGGGTACTTCTAAGAAACATTGGTTGGTGTCTATTAATATGCTACCCCAAGTGTCATCTGGTACTCTTTTGAATGCTACTATCTTAGGGTACTCTCTTAGTTGAAGTGCTCTCTGGAGTGACTCACATAGTTTATCTCGACTGGTTCCTACTGGTATCCAAGTCACAGCCACTGCCTGCTCAATTGGTACCTTTTTCTGCATTGCCCACTCTCTCACCTCTTCTAATTTTAAAAGATGCATCTCTTCTGATTTTGCCCCGCCTCTCGATCTCAGCAGTGCCTCCATCTGTAACACCCTTTCCTGACCTTCCCTGAGGTGGGTGATAGTGTAATGCTGTCTACCTGTTTTGTGTATGAGAACTAAGCCTCCGCAGAGTGGGAGTAGGAGGGGGGTTGAAATCAGGTATATAAGGGATGCCTGTATGACGCAGTGCCTCCACCTATAGGGGACACCCTAGAATAATAGTGTGTGGGGTCCTATAAGATTTTAGTACAAAAAGAAAACAAGTAATAACCACACAAGAAATCTTCAAATAAAATGTTGCTTTGATTATTATAAAGTGTTTAACCAATAACATACAGTGCAACAAATACAAATAATAATATTAATCACAATATCTTCTTATGACATCAGTATACCTTTTTTTTTTAACTCAGAAGTCCTTCATGAGCTCATGAAATAATAACATAACTGTTGTTGTAAAATACTTTGAGGTGGTGCTGTACAATGCAATTTCATATACTTAATAGAATTTAGTTGAGGTAATTATCCCTTGCTGCTTGTGAACGAAGCTAGAGAGCGCTGCTTGTGATTGATGCAGTGCTCAAGGAAACTTCTCCTCAGAAATACTGAATAACATAAGTCTCTACCTTATTACTGAATTTCAGCAATCCACTTGCCTTATACTGCAAAGTCAGTTACTCTTTTACTACAAACAGCTGCAGAAATCTCACAGTTATGCCCTTATGTAATGTAGCTTTATAAATCCAGTCAGTGTATTTGTGCAAACTGTTCAGGCAGAATAACTTATAGGATATTCTCTGGGTTATCTCTTTAATATACATCACACTCAGTTACTTCCTTATGTAATGCAGCTGTGCAATCCATTTAGTGTATTTATGCAAACTGTTTAGGCAGAATAACTTCTAGAATATTCTCTGGGTTATCTCTTTAATATACAACAACTCTGCAGCACATCACACTCAGTTACTTCCTTATGTAATGCAGCTCTGCAATCCATTTAGTGTATTTATGCAACTGTTTAGGCAGAATAACTTCTAGAATATTCTCTGGGTTATCTCTTTAATATACAACAACTCTGCAGCACATCAGATATGACTAGTATATCTTTTCTCTTGCATTTAGTTAACATGAAGTTATGGAGATCTTAAAACAGCAGATAATGGCTGACACTCACAGTACAAATAAAAGATTCCAACTTCTGTCTTCAGCAGCCACATGTAGCAATGTCTGAACTGTCTCTGGAATCCATGCATTAGTCTGAATAACTTCTTTCAGCTTGGAAACAGCAACTTTCTTCCCCCATCTCCAAGTCTGTGCAAGCTCCACACTTCTCTTAACACCTCAGAAAATCTCCTCAGCCTAACAACTCCTCCCCCTTCCCAGATGGCATTTCTCTTCCTCAATACAACTATTACAGCAGCCAACTTGGGTAAGGGCAAGGTCCTTACATATATATATATAATTTTGTGTACTTCATATGCTGTTACATGTATCAGTGCTAAGTATGGAACCCTTGTGGCCTGAAAACTTGTAACTGCTTTCCTATTAATTTTTCTAAATACTTAGAAGAAGGGAAAGACGAGTATGCATTTTGAGCTAACATACTCACATATTATCAATAAGATAAAATAATTGAGGCGCTAGAAACTTTACATTGGTTTATATTAAAAACTTCAATATATTGGGAAATAAAATATGATTATTAAAAAATAAAGGTAAAGTCAATTTAAATAAATATATTAGGGGCGGAGCCTAGCAGGGCAAGGGAATGGACGCCTAATACAACAGCTCCGTGCAATATTGAACACTAAGATGGCGTGAGGACCTACAGGGGGCCCTTTCTTGAACTAAAAGAAGCTCATCATCTAGGACATCAAGGGGCAGACGCTGAAAGAAAGTCCCGACACGAAACGGATCCCGGTCACCATCCTGCAGAGCCATGTGCGCGGCTTTCGGAATAAAAACTACACAGGAGGTAACCGGGGTCAACTTTCTACTTACAAACTACCGGGCAGAACATATTTATAAATAATCGGGAGGGGGAGAAGATCACAGGCAGACCTTACCGATACCTGCCCCGGGGTGACAGCTCCTTTGTTGCGGCCCAAATAGACAAGCAGCCATTGACACGCAGTATCAATTACAGGGGAGGAGGCCTGAGAGGCGCTTACAGCACGCAACAGCGATGTGCAACATCCCTAAAAGCAGCACATCTTGAGAAAGATTCAAAGATCTTAATTGCCACTAGCAGCTAAAATATATACATGAAAGATAAGGCAATATATACAACAAGGTAATTATCAGCACCAGTGACAACCGATCCACAGTAACCCACACAGACATGACACTGTTGAGAGCTGTTTAATGGAGTCATAGGGAGAAGAAACTTTGGAACGCTTATTTTATTCACAACCTTCATCTCACTAGCTAAGAGAGGGCAAGAGAGAGCAAAAATGGCAGGCAGGAAAAACACAAAAACTGCACCGCTAACTAAACAAGCTACAGCAAATCTTTTTTTTAAACCCTCCAAGGCGGAGAAGCTTACAGAAAGGCAAGCAGATTCACAAGGGAGTGATGGAGACTCAGATACAGGGTCTCAAGAGCAAAATACAGAACTAACACCTCTTACTAAAACTGATTTAGCTAACTTGGTCTCTAAACAAGATCTTAACTCCAATTTTGAAAGACTGCTAGAGAGGATGGAAACTATGCAAAATACTGTAATGAGCAGCTTATCTGATATCAAGCAAGATGTAACAGACTTGGGAGTCAGAGTGAATTCCCTTGAAGAAACCACCGATAATGTGATAGAGGAAGTCAATACACTATCCAAACAAATATCTTCCCAGCAACAAGAAATTGAAGACATAAATGATAAGTTGGAGGATCTGGAAAATCGCAATAGGCGATCCAATGTGAGATTAAAGGGGGTCCCAGAGACAATAACTACACCAGAGTTAACAGACTATCTATTACGGCTATTTCATAGCATCACAGGGAGATCTGAAGAGGAGAAATTTGAGATTGAAAGAGCACACCGGGCTCTCAGACCTAAGCCTAAAGGCAATGACCCCCCGAGAGACATAATAATCAAAATGCTAAGATATCAGGAAAGAGAGGAGATACTAGCAGCCTCGCGAAAAAATCCGACATTCAAATTCCAGGGGAATGTCATTCAATTCTATCAGGATCTCTGCCTGAGAACGCTGCAGAGAAGAGGTGAACTGAGACCCCTCACCTCACTTCTGAGGAAAAACCAAATCCCATATAGATGGGGGTTCCCCTTCTCACTCAATATCTTATTTGAAAATAAAACCCTGATTCTTAAGGACCCTCAGGAGATTCCAGACATATGCCAAAGACTACGGATTACCCCCCCGACCCTGGGTCAGGAATCGGACCCCCAAGACACGCCGCAGCAGCAAAACAAACAGCTACAAAAAACATGGTCAAAGATCCCAAAGAAGAAACAAAGGACCTAAGATGCAAAGAAACAAGCAATGCCACCATAGACTAGAGGAAGACCTACTCTTCTGTTTTCCACTGATAATGGACACTTGACAAGCTTGTAAAACAAGTTTGCAAAGAATTGAATCGGCCTTAAGACGACCCTCAATAGCAGATAAGTATAACTTTAATACACTCTTGAGGTTCGTGAAAGTGAGGGGACTGGGGTTATGGAGAGGCCGGACAAACCAACTAGAGGAAGTGATAGGTGAACTGTTGTACTGATGCATTTGCACTAAAGGGCATCAACTCTCCTGGACACTTAACAAATATATGAACACAGGACATTGAAGTTTTATTGTTGAAGTTAAAGTTCTGAAAATAAACTTTAGTTAATACAGGTTATGATGTACTGTTATATACTGGTTGAAACTTTATGTGGAGCAATTCATGTTGGTAGCTTGTTATTGGTGGGGGAATTTTCCTTTTCTTAATCCTCCTCTCACGAAAGGGGCTTATTGTTATTAATCTCACCCATTCTTAGTTATAAAACCATATTTCTAATAGTCGCACCGTTACTGCACACCTACATGAGCTGCTCTCAAATTGTTGTAGACTGAGAGACGTTATGATAGGATGTAATTTTCATTTGTTATTGTTTTCTTTTTATTTTCATTATTGTGTCTGTTCTTTTTTTTTCCATTTTTTCAGGTATGATTTTTCTATAACATTGTCATATGAAAATGCTAAATGTACTTCCGGTCTCACCCGGATACACATCTCATTGAGTCGTGAGGAGAAGTTGGGGAACTGTAAGTGTTACTTTGTCCTGTTGCTCTACCCAGCTAACTACACAGGTATTAGGGGAGGGGACAGTCCATACCCATCAAACATAATCAACACATAATGTCACCAAAAATCAAGATCATTTCACATAATGTCAGGGGCCTTAACTCTGATGTCAAAAGAAAAATGGCAATTACACAATACACGGAAATGGGAGCCAATATTCTTTTTTTACAAGAAACCCACTTTCCTAAGGGCCAGATACCTAGATATTGGTCTAGATATTTTACCCAGCATTATCATGCAACCACTTCCACTAAAAAACGAGGAGTGTCTATTCTCATCCATTCAAGTCTACAATTTACTCACGATACAGTGATAGCTGATGAGGAAGGCAGATATTTAATAGTAGTAGGACAGATAGATAAAGTTAATGTGATGCTCTGCAATATATATGCCCCCAATGAAAAACACGAACAGTTCTTTAGACAAATTACCTATTTACTCACAGACTGGTCACAACATAAACTCATACTAGCAGGTGACTTTAATATTTGCATGTCACAATTCAAGACTACTCCACAACACACACTGACCAAAAAACAACAAAGACACAATCATACGGTCAAAACCATTCAAAATCTACTAGCACCACATGCTCTTATAGATACTTGGCAAACTCTTTATGGAGATACAACAGACACTACATTCTACTCCGCAGCACACAATATATACACCAGGATTGACTACATATATGTCAGTCAGATCCTTCAACCTGTCTTACAATCATCACGGATACTGCCATGTATGTGGTCAGATCACTCAATAGTCTCTCTCCATTTAGAAGGGACACAAGATGTCAAGAGAGAAAAATCTTGGACATTTGATTCTAGCTTTTTCAAACACCCACAAACTTATGAGAATACATTGAAACATCTACAGGAATATTGGCAATTGAATATAGACTCCACAGACAATCCGTTAAACACATGGGCAGCCCATAAGGCAGTCATACGGGGGATTCTCATACAGAACAAATCAACATATCTTAGACAAAAAAGATCACAGACAACCCAACTCCAACAGGAGATTGGAAGCTTAGAGAAACAACATAGAATGTCATTGAAACAATCCCTATTAAACACTTTAAAACAAAAGAGAGCCAAATTAGCAAAGATCCAGAGAGCTGATGCATGTAGAGCCATTCAGAGGTTAAAAGTCCAATACTACATATATGCCAACAAACCCGATAGGTATTTAGCCCACAAGATTCGGGAGCGAAATAAAACATTGACTATTTCCTCTATTCTGAACAGCAAGGGAGAATTAACAACCCACCCACAAGAGATAGTCGACGAATTCGCCCTATATTATAGCAAATTATATGATGGGAACAAAGTGTCTAGATCGCCAAAGTTAGATAAGTTGACAGAGACATTCCTTGAAACAGCTCAATTACCTAAATTCACCAAAACAGATCTAGACCACTTAGGGGCCTCCGTGACAGCGCCTGAGGTAGCACAGGTGATTAAAGAACTAAAATTAGGCAAAGCGGCAGGACCGGACGGTTTCCCAGGAGACTACTATAAGCTTTTTAAGGAGAGTCTAATACCACATATCACTACATTCTGTAACCATATTTTGGCCGGTAGTGGGATACCGACGGAACTGTTGCAGGCAAAAATAGCGATCATACCCAAACAAGGGAAAAATATCAAACTCTGCTCCAGCTACCGTCCTATCTCTCTTATCAACCAAGATCTAAAAATCTTCACCAAAATCCTAGCCAACAGACTCAAAACGGTTCTACCATCTCTCATTCACCCCGACCAAGTAGGTTTTATAAAGGACAGAGAAGCCCCTGACAACATAAGACGGATGTTGCTCATAATTGACTACCTACACAAGACGGGTACGCCTTCTCTGCTTCTCTCATTAGATGCGGAGAAGGCGTTTGACAGAATTGACTGGCAATACATGATGGCCTTACTCAGACATATGGGACTAACAGGCCCACTTCTTACAGCGATTCAAGCGATATACTCGACGCCAACTGCACAGGTGGTAACTTCTGGGTACAAATCGAGAATATTCCCGATTCTAAATGGCACCAGGCAGGGTTGCCCCCTGTCGCCATTATTATTCGCATTATGCATTGAACCTTTGGCCTCCAAGATACGATTATCACCAGACATTACAGGACTTAAAGTAAAGGACACTGACTACAAACTGACCCTCTTCGCCGACGACATTCTCCTGACCACCACCAGACCGCTTGTTTCGCTTCCGAATTTGTACTCCATACTAGACACATTTTCCCAAATTTCAGGATATAAAATTAACTTAGACAAATGTGAAGCAATGCCATTGGCCTTACCACAAATAACGAAAAAACACATTGAATTAAACTTTGATCTAAAATGGGCAACACACTCTCTAAAATATTTAGGAGTCAACCTGACACCACGCCTGGAATTATTACACAAACATAACTATATCCCAATGATAAAAACTATCAGACAGGATCTATCAAACTGGAAAAAACATTCATTTTCTTGGTTCGGAAGACTCTCTGCCGTCAAGATGAATGTCTTCCCTCGCCTTCTCTACCTATTTCGGACATTACCACTTAAGATACAAACTACAGAACTAAACATGCTACAAACAGAAATAGTGGCCTTCATAAGAGGAGGGAAGTCCCCTAGAATCTCATCTAAAATACTTACGCGACACAGACAACTAGGAGGGGTAGGCATTCCAAACTTAATAGACTATTACAAAGCTGCCAGAGTCTCTCAAACGGCCTTACTAGGCAGACATTCCACTAAGATACTCTGGACCACTCTAGAAAAGGATATAGAAAACAAAAAATTTCAAGATGAACTATTATGGTGTAGGGAGACGCATAGAAAAAACACCTATTCCTCCTCTATTACAGAGGCAAGACAACAGGATGTACTTTTCATACGGAAAAATAAGAACCTATTACCTACAGCTACACTCCAGATCCCGATTAGGGCATTACTTTCAGAAGAAGTACATAGTACAATAGACAAATGGGCGAATAAAGCTCTATATAGGGTAGCAGACGTTGTGACCAGTTACAAGTTATTCACATACACACAGCTGCAAGACTGTATCCAACCCCTCAAACTACACTGGTATCTATATTTGCAACTGTCCGCATCTATAAGTAAATACCTCACAAACACATCACGACAACCCAAAACCACAATAGAAAGAATACTTGACTCGGCAGACAGACCACATAAATCAATCTCCAAGCTATACATAGACATACAAAGTATCTCTAGCAATCTGAAGAACAACATCATATTTAGATGGGAAGAAGACATAGGGAAGAGTCTTGATATTGAGGACTGGAATAAAATACTTAGTTCCCTATGCAAAGGTCTCTTGAGTGCAGATCTAAGAGAGAATGCTATAAAAACAGCATTCCGCTGGTACCTCACACCCACAAAGACATCTCACATTACAAAATCAGGAAGCAAACTATGTTATAGGGGATGTGGTAAAGAGGGGACTTATAGACATATGTGGTGGGATTGCGAGGAGGTAAAAAATATCTGGCAATCTCTATCCCAGCTTATAAGTACCTTGTTAGAAGAAAACTTCCAACTCACAATAGCTCAGGCTCTTTTACACGAACATATAGAGAAATTCAATAAGGCGATTAATACACTTATCAAAATATTATGTACAATCACCAGAACCTGCATAGCACGACACTGGAAGACAGGAGTCCCCGCCTGGGTTGAGATTAAAAATAAGATTTCCACCACTTATACATTCTATGATTCAGCCTCTTGGATTCTAGATACTAGGGAGATGTTCAATACAACTTGGTTCTACTGGACATTAAATAACCATAAAGTGTAATATCATCCTGAGTCACAGCTTAAAGCCTCTGGGTACTCAGCTTTCTATACATTCAGTCTTACCTAAAAGGAGCAGGGAACCCAACTTCTCCCTGGACAGTACACTCCTCAAACTTCTAAATAGATTACAATGAAATAATATGACAATTTCTTTTTTTTTTCCTTTTTTTTTGTTATATATATTATTTTTATATACTTTTTGTATTTTTTGTATTTTTTCCTTTTTCTTTCTTTTTTTTTCTTTTCATTTACTTTATAATTGTTTAAGACTGTTTTCTGATTCATATTGTACTTGTTAACATGTGAACCTTGTAAAACTCAATAAAAAGCATTTAAATATAAATAAATATATTAAATGTGATAAAAAATATCCCTGTTCTTCATACGTTCGCTAAAGGAGATGGATGTAGAGATTTGCAGATTAATTGAAAGAGGGAAAGTATCACCTAAGTAAACTATGAAAACATTGTAGTAGTACAGTTCTAGAGTGCAAATAATTATAATGGGGCAGCAGATAATAGCTAGTAAATGTTATTTATTTATGCATTTCCCTGCTCTTTTGTAAACAGGACCACCCACAGGGAGGTAAGAGCCATGTAAGTCACTCTTTTCATGCTAATGAGACATTTTTAAAATGATCGTTTTTAGCTCATATGCACAACAAACAATTCCCTCCTGTCATATATGTTGCCAGTAATATTATTATGTTTGGGGCATTTTTTCCACTCATTTCTTTGCCTGAATTGTTTTTCTGCAGATGTCTATGGCCTTTGAAGTTTAACATTATTTTTAGGCTTTATTGCAAACTTTGGCCTAGTTTCTATTGAGGTGGTAAAGGTTGGAAACTAGTGGTAACATAAAAATTCTCCATAGACTTTAATGGAGATCAATGGTTTTTATCACCAGTTTCCATAATTTACCCCCTCAATGGACACTAGGCCAAAGTTTGCAATAGAGCCTAAAAATAATATTAAACGTCAAAGGCCATAGACATCTGCAGAAAGGCCTTTGTCTTTGAAGGTCAAATGTACATTTCTCTATTCTCATTTTATCATTTTTTTTCCCCTTAAATATTATTTTATTTTCCAAATCCTATCCCTGTTGTTCAGTCCTCCCTAAAAAAAGGTTTTCATAATAATAGGAAAGTAGAACGTTTAATCATCTGAACCATATCACTAACAGCATGAGTGACCTTGATAAGTACTTTTAGTAGCCTTTGCTAGACTCATCAAATCACAGTGTAACTTAGCATTCTCTGTTACCCCAGCAACTAAATGATGAGCAGGATCGCAATTAAAATGAGATCATAGTGACCAGTTTTCCATTTCTATTTTTATCAGCCAGATCAAAACAAATAACTTCCTGCTGCTTTTAAGCATTGGGGGAAAAAAATATATTAAAGCAGAACATAGATCAATCAATGTTATCCTTTATGGTCCAGAAATGTAACAGTAAAATACTTCTGTTATCACAAATATGAATATCTACAACACACTAGAAAATAATAACATCAAGATAAAAAGTTAAATGCACCAATCAGATTTCAAATTTTAACATATTGCCATCATCAGTATAGTACCTGATTAACAAAGATAAGACACAATGAAGTAATGGAAAAATATCACCAACTGAGTTTTGAGTATTGAAGTCTGTGGGAACTCAGTAGCGTCAGCATAATTACACTAAACAAACAATAAGCACATTCTGTCTAACATAACAAAAGATCTCGTGATTCTGAGTAATGTTCAGACAACAGTTGTCACTAAACACTGCTGCTTTATATTTCCCCAAGCATTTTTCCTTAAGTAGGAAAAGAGGCTTTGCTTAATTACATAGCTCAGTCACAGAGAGTGGGATTTGCCTGCTGAAACTTTCATGGCTGTAATTATAAAGTGTGATCACAGAAAGACAAACGTCTGTGTGAAGAAATGTAAACAAGACTGGGACAATGTTTAATTTCTATAAGACAAAAAATAAATACATATTCGGCAGCTAACAGCCCATAAGAATGTCATATTCTTAACAGTATAGTTTTGATAACATTTAGAACTTGCTAAACTCCTCAATTTACTAAAAGAAATACAGGGCACACAGCAATAGTATGAAATTAAATTAATTAACTTTATTAAACTTATTTTGTCAGATCAGGGGTCCCCTATCAGGAAAAAGTTTACCAGTTCCTAGATTGGGCACATCCAGGTGTAATAGAAACCTACCCTCTGAGGTGCCAAACTTTGTATTTAACATGCTTAGCAGTGCAGTTCCCCCCCCCCCCCCAAGTGTTTGCAACAGTCACAGTGCTTTACCCTGCTGAGCTCCTGGAACTACCAGAAAGTTCTACGAAAAGAGTTGTCCTGCTGTGCTTAGCCACTTACCACCAAACTAGACACTGCCCCAGCACCCTGTATTAGTAGCAGAAATAAATTATTTAATTAAGAAGGTGTGTCTGTGTCAGACTGAGGTGATTGCCCCCTATGGCGTTGGTTGATGGTCCTGCTGTGCAGAAGTAATGGAGTAAAGCAGAGAACAGTCCAGAGCAGTAGGTTATGTAACACCCTATAGATCAGTCTGCACAAGCTTAGATACAAAGGGAGCAGGAGAAAACAAAGTCTTGTTACCAGACCGGGGCTAATACATTGGAAGACAGTCCAAAAAAGGCTTCAATGCAAAAGGAGCAAGCAGGGGGTGAAGTCCAGAGAAAACAGGTAGAGGTCAGGAATCCAGATAATAATACAGGCACAAGCAACAGGAGCTGGGGAACTGGAGAAACTCGCAGCAATGTCCAAGCAATTTGTTGAGTTTTATAGAGGAAGACATCTCCTCTGGGAGTGGCCCAGTAGGTTAAGAACCAATGCAAACGTATAGATCCTGTGTAAGTGAATGCAGCAGGTTTACTGGGAGTTGTGTTATCTTCCAGTATATAACTTTCACCATATTGATTGGTGGTACTCATGTTCCTGTCTGTATACTGTTGTGCAGTAGGCCTCCAGCCTGGGGACTGGATTAATGGCAGAATGGGCAGAGATTAGCAGATGAAAAACAGGTAGGCAAGGGTGATAGGATAGAAACCTCAAGGTGAGTGACCAGCATGCTGGGCAAACAGACCAAGAGTGTACGGATCTCACAGAGGGCACAACAGATTGAACCAATCCCCGCTCAGTGTCGGCAGCAACAGATACAATGATTCTCTTTCTGTGAGTATTTGGAGTTATATCATGACATAGCCTCCCCCTAATGCGCAACCTTGTGATGTACAAGGATGGTTTTTCAGGGTATCTGTTGTGGAATTGTTGTACCAGAGAAGGAGCATGAACATTAGATGCTGTTTCCCAGGATCTTTCATCAGAACCAAAGCCCATTGTCAGGGTGCCACGAATCAGACTGAGACAAGAAGTGCAAAAATAATCACACCTTTATTAATAGCAAAAAATAATAAAAAGTCCACAAGTCAAATAACAAGCCAGGAGTCAAAACCAGAGCTCGTAGTCAGACGAGCCGAGTCAGGAGCCAAAGCAAATAGTCAGACGAGCCGGAATCAGCAACAAGGAAAACAGCAAAGTCAGGAACAAGCCAGGGATCAGGAACCAGGAAGGACATCAGGCAGCCAGGTAATACACAGGAACTCTCACAAACAGGTCTGAGACAACGCAAAGGCAAAGCATACTGAACAGAGGCCCTTTAAATAATAAGTGATGACATCACAATTCTGAGACTGCATCCTGTCTCACATGGATGATGCACACCAGTCTGGCCATAAAAGGAAGTGCAGGAAATGAGCAGCATCCCCCACAATGCACCATAGTCAGGAAGAGAGGTGAGTAAAATGGCTGCCAGCAGCACATGGCAAACAAACAGGGAAAAAACCCTGACACCCATCCACTCAACTGGAAACCTACAATAGCTTCCACTTCATTTTAATCAATTTTGTCTATCTGAATTGGAACAGGAGTTACAGTGGGTTTGGAAGGATTCCATGGTTTGACCAGATATATATTGAAGGTTGGATGAAGGTGATATGAAGATGGGAGTTCCAGACGTACTGTTATTGTGTTAATTATTTTTTTTTATCTTGAATGGACCAATGAAACGAGGACCCCATTTCTTGGAAGGACTGGAAAGTCAAAGATTGCGAGTTGACTATAAGACTTTATACCCATATTGGTAGACAGGAGCTGCAGTTCTTCGTTTATCAGCATGTAATATTTGATATCTTTGAGTTTGAAGTAAGGTATTTTGAAAAAGATTAAATTGTTGTTGTAAGTTCTGGAGTCTCACATTCAAATCCAGATATAACATGGAAGACCAGGTAGTGTGGTTGGGTGAAAACCATAATTGGCAATGAATGGTGACATTTGACTGGATTGTTAGATTTGGTTATTATACACAAATTCCGATAATGGCAGTAGTTGTACCCAGTCATCTTGGAGATAGGATACATAACAGCAGATATATTGCTCCAAGATTTGGTTAACACGCTCTGTCTGTCCATTGCCATGGGGATGTTAAGCTGTGGTTAGAGAACTGGTAATTTTCAGATTTTTACCAAAGTGTTTCCAGAATCTAGAAGTAAATTGGATACCTTTATAGATGTGATGGACTCTGGGAGTCTGTGTAGCGGTAAAAATCTCTTTAATAAATATGGAGTGGTGCTAGCACTTGGCAGCCCAATTGTTAGAATGAAGTAAGCCATCTTGTTGAACCTATCGACCACTAGTGATGTCGCGAACCTAAAATTTTCGGTTCGCGAACGGCGGACTCGAACTTCCGGTATTGTTCGCGAACCCACGAACCGCCATTGAATTCAATAGGCAGGCGAACTTTAAAACCTACAAGGACTCTTTCTGGCCACAATAGTGATGGAAAAGTTGTTTCAAGGGTACTAACACCTGGACTGTCGCATGCTGGAGGGGGATCCCTGGCAAAACTCCCATGGAAAATTACATAGTTTATGCAGAGTCTGCTTTTAAGCCATAATGGGCCTAAATCAACTAACATTCCCAAAGTGGCTGTCTCAAAACATCCCGGACAGAAGATACATTGATAGATAGGATAGATAGATATATATAGATTGATAGTTAGATAGAATCGATAGAAGAGAAATAGATAGATTTGTTAGATATATAATTACCCTGATAAAGTCTAATAATTAAACATGCGTTCTTGGACCCACCTAGGTTGTGTTAAGCAGTACTGTTCTTCGCACTTTCAGCCCTGTAACTCCCCCTATTGGTGGAGGTCTATATGGCGGTTATGATTACCCTGACAAAGTATAACAACAAGACACGTGGTCTGGGACCCATGGTAATTTTCTTGTGTTAAGTAAAACTTTTCTTATCACTTGAATCCCTCTTACCCCCCCTTTTGTTGGAGCTCTATATGGCCTGCATGATTAGCCTGACAAAGTATAATAATAAAACATCTTGTCTTGAACCCATGGTAATTAGGTTGTGTTTAAGTAGTACTATTCTTATAACTGTAATCCCTGTTACTCCCCCTATCAAGGGAGGTCTATATGGCCTGCATGATTACCCTGACAAAGTATAACATCAAGACACACGGTGTTGGACCCATGATAACTAGCTTGTGTTAATTAGTACTTTTCTTAGCACTTTAATCCCTGTCCCCCCCCCCCCCTATCGGGGGTGTTCTATATGGCCTGCCTGATTACCCTGAAAAAATATAATAATAAGACATGCGGTCTGGTACCCATTTTAACTAGGTTGTGTTTTAAGTACTACCATTCTTAGCACTTTAATCTCTGTAACTCCCCCTATTTGGTGAGGTCTATACGGCCTGGATGATTACCCATACAAAATATAATAATAAGACATCTTCTCTTGGTCTGCGACCCATGGTAACTATGTTGTGTTAATTAGTAATGTCCTTCGCATTTTAATAGCTGTTACTCATACTCACCCTATCGGTGGAGGTCTATATGGCCTGCATGATTACCCTTACAAAATATAATAACCAAACATATGCTCTGGGACCCATGGTAAGTAGGTTGTGTTAAGTAGTACTGTTCTTTTCAGTTTAATACCTGTTACAACACCAAATGGTGGCAGGTCTATCTGGCCTTCATGATTAGCTGCGCCCAAACCCAAAAAAAAGCCGAGTGGTCTTAGACTAACACCCATGGCTAACTCGGTTGTTTCAATTAGTACTATTCTTAGCACTTTCATCCCTGTTACGGGTGGTCTACATGGCCATCATGATTAGCCGAACAAAATACTACAATCCAACCTTTGCTCAGTCTTCATAGGCCCTTCATTGGCTGTATTTTGATAGTACAGTTCTTATTATTTTTATAGCTGATACAACACCGAATGGTGGCAGCTCTATATGGCCTGCATGATTAGCCGCACCCAATACAAAAATAAATCCAAGCGGTCTTGGATTAACACCCATGGCTAACTCTGTTGTTTCAAGTAGTACTATTCTTAGCACTTTCATCCCATCATCCCTGTTACTTCCAGGACTCTCGGTGGTGGCCTACATGGCCATCATGATTAGCCTAACCAAATACTACAATCCAACCTTGGCTCAGTCTTCATAAGGCCCTTCATTGGCTGTATTTTGGTAGTACTGTTCTTATTAGTTTAATACCTGATACAACACCGAATGGTGGCAGCTCTATATGGCCTGCATGAATAGCCGCAGAAATATGATTGCTGGCAATAATTGGCTAGGTGGGCCTGGCTCACAGCAGGCTGCAAGGCAGGAGGAAAGTGCAATTCAATGGCACCAGCAAACTGAGGATTCACAACAACTATTACCAAAAATTTAAATTTTTAATTATTAAGAATACTGTCACAACAAATATGATTGGTGTAAATATTTTTCAAGTAGGCCTGGCACACAGGCTTGGAAGGCAGTAGAAAAGTGCAATTCTATGGCACGAGCAAACTGAGGATTAATTAAAAAAAAATTAATTTTAATTAGTAACTATACTGTCTGTGACAACAATTATGATTGGTGTAAATAGTTGGCTAGACGGCCTGGCACAAAAGGCTGGCAGTGGCACACAGGAGGTAAATGCAATTCAATGGCACTAGGAGACTGAATATTTGCAGTCCAAAAAATTATGATTTTTATTTTTTTATATACTGTTACAAGAATTATGATTGGTGCCACTAATTGGCTAGTTGGGCCTGGCACACAGGCTGGCAGATATGAGTCGTGGATGGTAGGTAGGGCAGCAATTTAACACAGTATGCTGTGTACGTGACAAAAACACAGGCCTGATAGAAAATTAAGTTAGATTACACTAGCAAAATATTTTAAAATTTTAGAATTTAATATTAAAATTATGTTAAGAAGTGCAATGCACATATGACTCTATGAGTGGTCGCACTGGCTGGCTGCTATGTAGGGCAGCAATTAACAACAGTATGCTGTGTAAGTCAGATAGACAGTTAGACACAGGCCTGATAGAAAATAAAATTAGATTACACTAGCATAATGATTTAAAGACTTTTTGGGAGGAATTTAAAGAAAAAGGTTAAGCACATACATATGAGTCGTGGCTGATAGCCTTGGAAGGGCAGCTATTAAAAACAGTAGGCTCTGTAAGTCAGATACACACACGCCTGATAGAAAATACTATTAGATTACACTAGAAAAATGATTTAAATTATTTTTTGGGGGGGGGAATTAAAAAAAGGTTAAACACATATGAGTCGGGGCTCATAGACTAGGGAGGGCAGCAAGTAAACACAGTAGGCTCTGTATGTCAGAAAAACACACAGGCCGTATAGAAAATTATATTAGATTACACTATCAAACAAATTTAAACTTTTTTTTTTATATTTAAATTAAGGTGAAGAAGATATGAGTGCTGGGTGGCTGCCTGGCACAGATCAATTAACCAAAAGACTGAAAAAAATGAGGTATATTAATGCTGAGTGAGCCTGACAGACACAGGCCTGATAGTAAATGTAAATTAGATTACACTAGCAAAATATTTTTTTTTTTTTTTTAAATTTAAAATAATGTTATAAACGGATATTAACACTGGTGGCTGGCACAGAGCAATGAACCAGAGTATATGCTGTGTGACACAGGCCTGATACAAAATGAAAAAAAATTACACTAGCAAAATAATAAAAATTTTTGGTTAGTTAAATTTAAACTAATGTTGTTAGGGAGATATCAGTGGTGGTAGTAATCTCAGCATATGCTGTGAGCCTTAAACACACAGCCTGAAAGCCAGGCAAATGCTAATAAAAAAAAAATGAAAAAAAAAAAAACGGCACGAAATATAGCCCTAAAAAGGGCTTTTTGGGGTGCTGTGCTTGCAGCAGAGATGAGTGGAGTCCTTCTGGACTGTAAATACACTAGCCTAGCTATGTTTTTCCTATTAATGTCAGGAGCAAAAACACAACACGTCCTCTCATTAAGAAAGCAAGGTCGTTATGAGTCTAAAATGGCGGATTCCGAGTAGCTGGGAGGGTCTGTGAGGGAGTGTCTGATGTTGATTGGCTCTAATGTGTCAGGCGGCTGTGACATAAAGGGTCAAAGTTTCCTCAATGATGACACATAGGGGCGGATCGAACATCGCCATGTGTTCGCCCACAAATGCGAACAAGCTATGTTCGCTGTGAACCGTTCGTGGGCGAACAGTTCGGGACATCACTATCGACCACTACCAGGATGGTGTTATGCCACACTGATGAGGAAGATCTACAATAAAGTGAAGCGATATGTTGCTTTATGTTGTTGTTGTTTTAAGCACAAATCCTGCACTCAGAGACATAAGCCTTGACATCTTGAGAGAGACTGTGCTACCAAAACTGATGACAGATAGCTTCTAAGGTCTTTGTTATCCTCCCATGTCCAGCTGTGGGGTGCTCATGATGGTGTTGCAACCCTTTTAAACAAAAAGCATGGAGAAAATAAATCTTATCCTTGTACAGAAAGAGTCCTTGGGTTTTTGTGATGTCTTATCATTTCTATAAGAGAATGATGAGTAGCCAGGATATATTTGGGTTAGTGCACTGTCAGTAAGAGCAGGATCTTCAGGATTATAATTGTACATACAGGAAAGGGCATTAGTTTTCTGGTTCTTAGAACAAGGTTTATACATGATTTAGAGAGGGAAGCGTGTGCAGAATGAGGCTGGCCTGGCGAGGGCACAGACATCTAGCATTTCCGAGGTGCTCCAGATATTTCTGATCAGTGAATACTGTAGTGGGATAGGGTGTTCTTTCAAGCAAGTGTCTCCACTCTGCCAAAGCTCCTTTAGAAGCAAGGAACTCTCTATCACCAATATCATAACTAATTTTGGCAGGAAATATATTTCATGAGTAGAAGGCTACTGGATGCAGTAATTCCTTTCTCTGCTACATTGTGATCATACTGCCCCTAGAGCATTTTCTGTGGGATCTACTTCTAAAATAAAGGGCTGGTCTTCCTTTGGCTGAATAACAAGTTCTTTGGTAAAAAGCTTCTTCAATGTAGAGACTACTTTAGAGAAGTCCAAGATGAACCTCCTATAAAAGTTAGCTTTCTTGTTTGAAGGTATGGGCCAGTCAAGAATTGCTTGAATCTTTTTTGGATAAATCTCAGTTTGATTGGGTGAGAGTATATAAACTAGAAATTAAATTGATGATTTTTCAAATTGTCATTTCTCTAATTTAGCGTACAACTTATGCTGTTTGAGTCTTAGTAGAATTGTTCTGACATGTCTCTCATGCTCTTGGAGAGTCTTAGAATACACAAAGATGTCATCAAGAAACACTATTAGAAATGTGTCTAGTAGATCTCTGAATATGTCATTTAAGAAGTGCTGAAAAGTGGCAGGAACATTACCGAGGCCGAATGTCATCACTAGGTACTTGAAGTGGCCATATCTTGACCTGAAGGCTGTCTTCCATTTATCCCCCTCCTTCACCCATACCAAATTAAAAGCTCCTCTGAAATCAATATTGGTAAATATCTGGGCTTCTTTTACCCAATCCAAGAGTTCAGAAATCAGGAGAAGAGTGTTCTTTACAGTTATTGTGTTCAGGTTCTGATAATCTGCACATGGTCTGAGCCCTCCATCTTTAGTCCCCACAAAAAAATATACCTGCACTTTCCAAAAAAGTTAAAGGCTTGATAAACCCTTTTAGCAAGATTTTCTTTAATATAGTTTAGATGCTTGAGCTCTGGACTTGACAAGAGATTCTTCTATATGGTATGGCAGAGTCAGGGAACAGGTCTATTGGGCAATCATATAGTCATCATGGGGGAATGTGATCTGCCCCTTTCTTTTTGAAAACAAATTCCTGATACTTAACAGGACACTGAATATGTGTTTTGGGGGTGGCACCTAAAGTAATATCCATTTTCTCTGTACTTAGCCATAGAGTGCGACACATAACTGATAAGGTGAGTACCAGTGTCCCAACTGATGCTTGGGTTATGTAACTGGAATCATGGAAGGCCAGCATCAAAGTGGATATGCTCAACATGTTTATTTCTGATTTTCATCTGTAGTGACCCTGTTTCGAACTATACAGGGCCAAAACTCATAATAGACCCATCCACCACGTTTATGATCAAAGGAACTTCTTTTTTTTCAGTAGGAGTATCGAAAGGTCTCTAGCAAGTCCTTCATCCAGAAAACCTTCATTGGCTCCTGAGTCCACTATAGCGGGCATGTTATGCTGGGTTCTTGCCCACTGTAATGAGATAACAATGGAGAGGTCTGAGGCTGTGGTTTTAAATACGGAAAGAAGGGTATGAGGAGAGAGACTTACTTCCACCTCTTCTTTTTCTAATAGGGCAATTACAAATTAAGTGTCCTGCCCTCCCACAATACAGACATAAATTGTGAGTGTGATGGTGGTTCTTTTCTGTTTCTGAAAGGTCTATTTGCATGGGTTCATCAGTCTCCACAGCAGCGGAGGCAGTAGGCAGCTCTCCTTTTTGCTCATATGAGCAATTACCTGTGGCACTTTCTCTCCTCCTCTCCCTTAGTCCTTGGTCCATCCTTATAACAAGGGCAATGATATATTCATGCCAAGTAGGAGGACATGACGTACCAGTTCATACTTTAAAGTTTCTGAGAGTCCAGTTCTTACTTGATCCAGGAGGGCTGGTTCATTCCAGGCTGTATCAGCAAAGATACATCTGAATTAACTAATATATTCTTTGACAGGTCTGTGAACTTGGCAAAGGACTATAAAATGCTGTCTCTGCTGATGAGGTGCAATGATAATAGGTGGCCTTCAAGGGCCTAGAAATGAGCATATAAGCTTACCTAGGTTTAGTTTTCAACTAGGAATACCAACATTTGATGATAAAAGTGAATTGGAAAGTTGTTTAAAATTGTATGCCCTATCTGAATAATAAAAGTTTAATTTTGACTAGACTGTCCCTTTAAACAACTTTCTAATTTACTTCTATTATTCATTTCTCTTTGCTCTCTTAGTTTCATTTGTTAAAAAAGGAAGGAGGTAAGCTCAGAAGTGTGCATGTGTCTGCAACACTATATGGCAGCAGGTTTGCAACTATGTCAATTTGCAAGAGCACTTGACGGCAGCATGCTACCTATATAGATATATCTTAAACAAAGAATACCATGAGAATGCATCAAATTTGACAAAAGAAGTAAATTGGAAACTTTTTTAAATTGTATGGTCAACCTTTGCACCCCAAATGTTTTGAAAGTACATTTCCCATGATGCCTTGGCACTATATAGTCTAGATGAGCATAATGGGAAATGTAATTATGTAACATCTGAGGTGCAAACTCCAAGGGTATCCATCACTGCCATAGTAGGAAGTGAATAAAGTTTCACATTTGCAGCTGCATACAGAACCTATATGAATCATTGTCCCAGCAAAGAATAATCTTAACATTAACTTAACATTTTTATTATTGATAAAATGTTTAAAAATATTTTCATTTTTAATGCAATATAGCCTTACAAATGGAATTAGAAATATTTTTTTTTCACTTCTCTCATTTTTTTGAGGCTGATAATTGAGGCTTGTCACCAGTTTTCTGCAGCCAGAAATTGAAAAAGGGCAGCAACAGAGTATCAGCAGCCAGAAATTAATAGTGGCAGCTTTGTAATTATGTTGTAAAATACCATTGTGACTCTCAAAGACATTAATAGCTGTTGCTGTTAATTACCAGCTGCTGCAAGCCAACTGCTGGTATTATTTCCTGCAGGACTTTAATTGCATGTGAGCTGTATTGTATATCATGGAAGCAATTCTTACTTAGTAGCTAAAACACAATTAATGGTATGTCTATAGTAATCTTTACACATATGGCCTCTGTCTTGTTTTGGTGACAAAGGTCTTACTTAAATGAACACTTTCAAAAGGTGCATTCTATACTTAGGTTTTTGAAAATGCTGCAAACTACTTAAATCAGCTGCTTGATTTGCAGAATTTGCAGGTGATTGATCTTTCTTTAGGCTTCCATTTATCATATCAAAATAAAAGTGCAATGATCACTTGTGTGAATAAATAATGCTTACTTAAAGGGACAGACTACACCAGAATTTTTATTGTTTTAAAAGATAGATAATCCCTTTATTACCCATTCCCCAGTTTTGCATAACCAACACAGTTATAATAATATACTTTTAACCTCTGTGATTATCTTGTATCTAAGCCTCTGCAAACTGCCCCTTTATTTCAGTTCTTTTGACAGACTTGCAGTTTAGCCAATCAGTGCCTGCTCCCAGATAACTTTACGTGCACAAGCGCAGTTATCTATATGAAATACGTAAACTAACACCCTCTAGTGGTGAAAAACTGTTAAAATGCATTCTGAAAAGAGGTAGCCTTCAAGGTCTAAGAAATTAGCATATGAACCTCCTAGGTTAAGCTTTCAACTAAGAATCCCAAGAGAACAAGGCAAAATTGGTGATAAAAGTAAGGTGAAAAATTGTTTAAAATTACATGCTCTATGTGAATCATGAAAATTTATTTTGGCCTAGACTGTCCCTTTAAAAAGTGATATAAAACATATACTATACAAAGTGGTGCTTTTATGTACTCAATACATTAATAAAGGATATATATTATAACAAGAGCATGTCTGCTTCCATTAATTGATGTTGCACACCCACAATGATAATGTGATAATCTTCTTGCCTCAAGAAAAAATAATACAATATTGTATGTATGGGATTCAGCCAATGGGCTACTCACGTGTTGCAGAGCCCAGACTGGCTCTGCTAATGGCGCACACCAAATGTTATATTGTATGGCAATCAGTATACATACGGTTAACTCCGATATAAGGATATAAAACAATATTTATTAAAACTATTTACAAGTATAAAAAAGCCACAATACTGCCCCCAACTGGAAGTCACTCTGGAATAGTTCCGCTATGTGCAATTAGTGGGTGAAATCTACCGGTAAAGAGGTTGGATGGAAGCAGGCTACATGTAATCCTATTCAAAGCTTCACCTCATTAAAGGGATACTGAACCCACATTTTTTCTTACATTATTCAAATAGTGATTGTAATTTTAAGCAAATTTCTAATTTACTTCTATTATCAAGTTTTCTTCGTTCTCTTGCTATCTTTATTTGAAAAAGGCATCTAAGCTAAGGAGCCAGTAAATGTTCGGTTCAGAACCATGGACAGCACTTGTTTATTGGTGCTGTCCAATTAGCAAGGACAACCCAGGTTGTTCACCAAAAATGGGCCAGCATCTAAACTTACATTCTTGCTTTTCAAATAAACATACCAAGAGAATGAAGAAAAATTGATAATAGGAGTAAAATAGAAAGTTGCTTAAAATTGCATGCTCTATCTGAATCACGAATTAAAACATTTGGGTTCAGTGTCCCTTTAAGACTGGGACTGTCGCAATACCTTTCCTGGTGAAGTGTACAGGAGTGGGCATGGCTATGACGTTTCTCCGACATAAGTTTCACTGTATACGTACGGCTTTTTCAAGGAGCTTGTGTGTGCTGTCTTCTAATTTCCTAAAATAGGTGATATCAGGAAGTTGTTTTCGATGTTCCCCAGGATGTGATGTAAGTAGGTGTTTTTCACCATTTTTAATAAGGGCAAAGTTTTTCTAAGTATGGACTTTGTTATGTGTATTACTTTAACACATGTATTAATAAAACAGAGAACAAACAAATGATGCAGTTGAAATAGGTAGGCGTGAGTGGAGACCTAGCTGTTACTAACGCAACATGCAGAGTGGTTTTGATTTAAATAGCGGATAGCGTCACTAGTTGTATAAATCACACACAGAGTACCCAAATATTTATAAAAAGTCACAGCTACATTTAGCAGGACTGTACACTGTGATGAAATAATGTATGTAAAGAAGGTATTAGAGCAGATATCAGGAAACAAGCACAACTATGCCGCATATATATAGAGAAATGCTTATTGTCACATACGGTGTAATTAGCCTTCCAAAGCTCAAGCCTTAATATATGTGAAAAATAGCAAAGGAAATGCGTAGCTTGTAATCCTACTGCTGATCATACTGCCGATACCACATACACATTCAAGCGTTAGTCATTGTATGTTAGTTAGTTAGTTAGTTATTTGCAGCGGCTGGCATTGGTAGTATATATTATTGAAAGACTGTTCATGCGGTGGCCAAAATCAAATGTTAATATAGTCCATGCAGGAGATAGGAAACAGTTGTAAAGGAAAACCAGGTTCCTTGGGGCTGAAAAAGTTATAATAGCACAAGTATAATCAGGTCCACATTAGATGGTATCAACCCGAACACTGTAGTATAACATACTCCAAGCTGCAATAATAGCAAACAACTGTTACTCACTGCTGAATCTTCGTGCTCCGTTAGACTGTGTGGCTCATTCTTGTAGTACTTCAGCTGCAGTCTCTGTGCTGTGTGTGTATCCAACTCTGCTCGGCTGGTCTCCACTGAAACGACACGCCGCTCAGCTCCTCCTCCGGCTGTGACGTCACCCGGTGCGGCAGCCCAGACTCGCCGTGAACTTGGGTATAGGAATGGAGTACCAGTACTCCATATAAAATAATGAAAAAACAACATTGAGGGCGGAGCCTGGCCGTGCGGGTGAATGGCCGCTGCTGTGTGAAGCTCCGGCACCAGAGTTGCTCCTGATAGCCCATAATAGAGGGTATTATTTAAAA
This sequence comes from Bombina bombina, assembly GCF_027579735.1. NCBI lineage: Eukaryota > Metazoa > Chordata > Amphibia > Anura > Bombinatoridae > Bombina > Bombina bombina. The sequence goes on from NC_069500.1 coordinate 871,337,738, forward strand.
ATTTTGGATCCCCAATACAGTCAAGAGGTGCTAATCCCATACACATCTCCCAGACACCGGACAATGTGAAAATCAGAGCGGGAACCGCAACAGAGCTATCGCAAGATACCGGCTGGGACATATGGCCTCGGGGACCATATCAGGGGTAAGACCCGACTTTCTAACATAATAGCCTACAAAAGAGGCTGAAGCGTTATTAGGTGGCTCACTACAGTCGCTAAGTCAGACGCTCCTTTACACGGCTCTAACCGCAAACAGAGAGGAGATGTAAATTTTGTATGACGCCATTAGGGCCTAGACCGCAGGTGAACCGGGACACATATGAGAAAGGATAAACTTGAATCCAGGCAGATGGCTATAGCGTGCGAACACAAACCCAGAGGTACCTACTCTACATATTATTAAAATGCTGAACTATATATGCTAAAGACAAGGAAATAAAACACACGCATGGAGTTAAGAAAATAAAGGGCAGTGTTTTATTGCTATAACGGCCTGGCGGGAAGATCATTAGTTTGGAGACATATCAGTTAACTAACAGGGTGTGGAGGCAAAAGACACTAAAAGCACAAAAATCTATACCAAAACACGCTGCCATTATAGCCCTATACTTTGCTCTGGTCTAACAGTACTGCAGAGATGACTTCCAAAGCTAAGAACAAGGGAGACAAGGCACCTAAAAGCCAAAACCAACTACCTGCTTCAGTGTGCACCTTTTTTCAGAGCGCTGCAAATTCTCAATCTGAAGCAGAAACTCCATCCCAAGGCTCAATAAGTTTAGATGCCCCAAATGCTCTATCCATGGCTATTTCTGAAGCCTGCACATCCCAGATAAAAGCTGACTTAGCTAATCTACCCACTAAGGCGGATTTTGATGCCCTCAAAGCTCTCATAACCACAGATATAGCAAACATGAAAAGAAATTTAAACGAGATGGGGCAGAGGATTGAATGTGTAGAAGAGACACAAGAGACCATGAACACCTTATTCGATGAAGTAACAACACAGACTAATGTACATCAAGCCCAGCTGGAATCTCTACAAGACAAAATTGAGGATTTAGATAACAGAGGGCGACGCAATAATCTGAGGATAAGGGGTATACCCGAATCAATAGCACAACCAGACATACATAACTATCTTCAAGGACTATTTAAATTCATAGCTAAGGATCAGGCTATACCTGACATTGAACTGGACAGAGCACACAGAGCCCTAAGACCTCCACCCCCTCCAAATGCACCGCCTAGGGACATAATCATTCGGTTCCTACGCTACACAGAGAAAGAAAAAATTTGGCAAGCAGCACGCTCTACTCCCACCATACAATATGTCGACCACAACATTCAGATCTACCTAGATCTTAGTCCCGCCACAATACATAGAAGAAAAGAGGTTAGATACATAACTAAAGTACTACAGGAACACCGAATAAAATACAGATGGGGCTTCCCCTTTAGCCTAATTGTGTCACACGAAGGGCGCACAATCACCTACAAAACGGAACAAGATTTACCCTCCTTGACAGAAGAATTGAATCTGGCTTTTCGTCAACCACATCCATCTGATGTGAGATTGGAGGACAGAAGAAACATCAAACACAGTCAAAACGTGCAGGAATCCATTCAGAAATGGACAAAAGTTACGTCCAAAAGAAAGAAGACGAAAGAGTCGGGTAGTGAAGCCGTGCCCGAAACTGAAGCAGAGACCTGATTTAACATCAGACAGACACGACTCCAGCACTGGGTGAGATCTTTCCTGTATACTTTGTTTATTTCTATGAGATAGGAACTTTTGCTATTCAGTAAGATTTCGTTAAATGCTATAAAACCAGAATCATACTTATCACCTTTCAAATTTTGCTCCAGTTGGTCTCAGACTGTCTAAAAAAAAAAAAAAAAAAAAAAAAAAATGTTGGAGCACAAACATGAACTAGGTTCGGGACTTTTATTTGCAGGGATCCTAGTATGAAGTTTACTTAGGGCAATAGCCCACACTGTTATATTGTCAAGTTATTTCCAAATGTATGTTTGCACTAACCCCTCAAGAAAAGTAAAAAATGATGATAATATGTCAACAAGGGAGCAACTCTGGACACACTCCCTAACGTTGTTTAGGCTCGGAAGGATAGTTCCTTCCAAAGAGCAATGTTATTTGTTATTGTTTTTGTTTATTGTTATTGTTTTTCTTTTATGTTTATGTAATCGTTTATGTTTTCAACTTAATTCAAATGACCACTCTAGATTTGACATGGTGACTTGCTGGAGATGCACACACATAGGCACTGATTTTAGGACCAAAAATAGACCCGGCCCAGAAGCCGCACAGTATATTAGTATGGCAATATTGCACAGAAATGACTCACCCCACACTAAGGCGATTCAACTTAGTTTACCTAAAACAATAATCCTAGTCTGGGAGGGAGAGATAACTATTATCTAAGATGGCAAACACAGAGAATAGCATTCATCTTCTCACAGCTAATGCCAAGGGACTTAATAGCCAATACAAGAGGAACATAGCATTAAGGGATCTTAAACAGAAGAAAGGTGACGTGATATATTTACAGGAGACACATTTTCTCAAGGGGAGAGAACCTAAAACTTTTGCGTTTAAATTTGGGAACTCATATTATGCATCAAATTCCATTAAAACAAACGGAGTAGGTATCCTCATAAAGAGAGGTATCCCTTTTACCCTAATTAAAAAACATGCAGATAAATCAGGGCGGTACCTAATTCTAATTGGTAAATTGTATAACTCAATGGTCACCCTAGTGAATGTTTATGCCCCTAATATAAAACAAGATATATTCTTCAAAAGACTCTCTAACTTACTCTTAGAGATAGCTAGGGGAGCAGTGATAATGGGAGGGGACTTTAACCTAACCCTGAACCCTACTTTAGATAACTCCAATCACTCCTCTTCCACACCACATCGAGTGATCAACATGGTTAAGTCACACTTGAGAGACCTTGCCTTACATGACGCCTGGAGAGTGACATACCCTGACAGGATAGAGTATACCTTCTATTCTAATCCCCACCATAGACACTCACGTATTGACTACTTCATGGTAGATGTCACAAACCTTTCCAGGGTAACACGACTGAAGATCCTTCCGAATTCATGGTCTGACCATTCAATAGTCAGTTGCGATCTAAATTGGCCACACATCCCCTGCAAACAATACACATGGAGACTGGACGAGAGCCTACTAGAGGACCCGGTCTATTTCCAGAAATTAGAAAAGTTATTAGAAGAATACTTTGACATCAACACGAACACAAACCCCACACTAGATATTAGATCCATATGGGAAGCACATAAATCTGTGTTAAGGGGAGAAATAATCAGCATACAATCATACCAGGCCAAACAAGCCAGCAGAACACTAAATGATGCACTACTTCTACTGGAGACACTAGAGAAACAAAGGGAAGTGACTCCCACAGACCCTATAATTCAACAGAAAATAGCTGACTGTAGGACTTCGATCAACTCCATGTTGGGAAAAGAATGCAAAATTAGTGCCTTTAAATTGAGACAGAAGTACTTTGAGGGAGACAACAAATGTGGCCCAATCCTAGCAAGGAAATTAAAACGCAAAATAAATAGGAACTACATTCTCACTCTTCGTAATAGACAAAATAAGGAAGTACACACCTCAGACCAAATAGCAGAATCCTTTAGGGCGTATTACGAACAATTGTACAATCTGAAGGGTGAAATAGAAAACCCCATAGATCAAAATGGGTATATTCAGGAATACTTGAGTGATGTAACTTTGCCCCAACTAACAATAGATAAAAACAACACTTTGAAAGCCCCGATAACACACAAAGAGATAAAAGACGTAATAGCCCAACTACCAGCAAACAAAGCGCCGGGGCCGGATGGCTTCTCCAATGGTTATTTCAAAAAATTCAAAAACACATTGATCCCCCATATGTTGACACTTTTTAATGACATTACAGAGAAGTCACCATTCACGACACATAACCTAGAGGCTTATATAACAGTGCTCCCAAAACCAGGTAAACCCCCAGATAGACCTGAGAACTTCCGGCCAATTTCGTTATTGAATTCAGACCTAAAAATATACTCAAAAATTCTTGCAAACAGACTAGGCATGATTTTACCATCCATCATCAGTAGTGATCAAGTGGGCTTTATTCAAGCACGCGAAGCAAAAGATAATACAGTCAGGGCTATACATCTCATCAACTATTTGCAAAACAAGAAAATACAAACGGCAGTGATCTCCACTGACGCGGAGAAAGCCTTCGACCGTGTCAGTTGGCTTTTCTTACGCAGGGTTCTAGGGAAATTTGGGATATGCGAAACATTTATTTCAAAAATCATGGCTCTATACACGCTTCCCACAGCCAAGGTCAGAGTGAATGGGATCTTCTCTAGGGCCTTTCATATATCAAATGGGACCAGACAGGGTTGCCCGCTGTCACCCCTGTTGTTCGCATGCGTAGTGGAGACCCTAGCGACTAAAATAAGATCAAACAATAGGATAAGAGGCCTCCACATAGCAGAGACAGAGCATAAGGCCTTATTGTATGCAGACGATATCTTGTTCTTTTTAACATCCCCCCTAGAATCGGTTCCCAGATTGTTAGAAGAATTTGACAAATTCCATGTGGCATCTAATTTCCTAATTAATAAAAACAAATCAGAGCTACTCCCATTACAATGTGATAAGGCCCTAGTTGAACAAACACAAGATATTTGCACATTTCGTATACAAAAAAACAGTCTAAAATATTTGGGGATTATGCTAGCGCCATCCGTTCAGGAGATGTTTGAGCTTAATTATAAAACCCTACAGAAGTCACTGATAGCTGACATGTCATCGTGGCGTTCCCAACATATTACATGGTTAGGCAGAATCAATACTATAAAAATGAATGTCCTACCCCGTATTCTATATCTTTTACAGACCCTACCTATCCCCTTACCCCTAAACTTTTTGACTAATCTGCAGAACAACATGTTTGACTTCATTTGGGATAAAAAAAAAGCAAGGATAAACAGAAAATTAATGTGTGTTCGTATTAAAGAAGGGGGGTTGGGGGTTCCTAATCTTAAAAAATATAGACAAGCAGTCTTTCTGCAAAGAGTAGTAGACTGGTCCACGAATTATGAATACAAAGCGTGGGTAAGATTAGAGCATGACCTCACAGAGCAAAGACACCTAAGCACATTGTGCTGGCAGAGACGCACAACACTGTCAAATAAAATCAGTCAAAACGCACCTATCCTGGAAACTATTAAAGTATGGGACAGGATACTAGTAGAATATCCACACATATCATCCAGGGCCTCCCCACTAACTCCTCTTTTAGACAATATAGACTTTGAGCCAGGAATAGGTTTAATACAGTCGCACAACAGGTCACAAAATCCGAGACCCATCATGATGTTACACTTAGGGAACGAACAACATTTGAGAACAAGTGAAGAACTGATAGAGGAGGGGCTCCTCATATTTCATAACTGGTATTTCCTAAGACAGTGTCATTCATACCTTTACAAACATAAAGAGAGGAACAACTTATTACGATCCTTAACCCCCTTTGAGGTATTGTGCAACTCAACCACTCCCATTAAAAGAACCCTGTCCCTTACATACTCCATATTGCAAGCATCATGCAGTATTCCTCACTACATTGATAGCTGGGAGAAAGAATTAGCAATAGAATTTACACACAGAGACAGACAACAAATTTTCTCAGCAGTAACTAAGGTATCCGCCTCTAGCAAACTAATCGAATTGAACCTCAAAATAATCCAGAGGTGGTATCTCACACCTGTTAGAATAAGCAAGTTATTTCCTTCGTGTAGTGAACTCTGCTGGAGATGTGGGGAACACCCAGGGACAATGTCACATATCTGGTGGACATGTCCTCCAATTGCAAAATTATGGGAAGACATAGCAAAAGAGATGTCAGGGATGTTGGGAATCGCTTTACCCCCGGATCCACGAATCTGGTTATTCAATATTATCCCAAATAAGACCCCAAAGGATAAGAGGAATCTAATCTTCATAGGAAGTAATTGCATAAAACAATGGGTGGCCAAGAATTGGAAGAGCAAAAACATACCTAGTATAGCACAATGGCTACACTCATTTAAACAAATTCTAGACCTCGAAGAATACACTTACTTAGTCAATAAGAGACTAGATACTTATACCCAAATGAAGGTACTATGGGAAGTACACATAAAGACCAAAGACCATACACCCACTCAATTAGGGATGACTTAGTGTTTAAAAACAACATTTCACCTCAGGAAGTCACATTCTCATCTGCTAAAACCATAGGGTCTATACTGCTGCACATCCAATTATTGTAAGCATGTCATTTGAATTCAATATTCTAGTTTGTATAATTTGTATAAGTTATATTAGTTTTCATGTTCAGATATATTCATGTTAAATAGCAGTATATTAAGAGCACATAAGATGTATTATGGAAAAGACATATACTTGTATTTTTGGCATTGAACAAATTGTATCATACCCTTTTCTTTTTCAATAAAACTGCTTTTATAAAAAAATAAAAAAAAAATAAAAAAAAAATAATGAAAAAACAAATCCAGAGAAGTTCCGGCAGAAATGCAAAAGTGCTTGTAAGTTAAAACTGGTTCTTTATTAGGACATATTAAAAACGAAACAAAAATAGGCAGACTCCATATATACAAAGAGAGAATCAAAAAAAGGTCTGACCGGTTTCAGCCATACTGGCTGTAGTCATAGACATGCCTCACCTGTACAGGTGCGATAATTTAAAACCCTTAGCTCCTCCCTTGGGAGGTGGTAAAAGAAATTGTAAATGTAGATTGACTCTCAATGTTAACCCTTAAAGGAGAAATGTAACATGGTATATATAAAACGAACTGTTATTACAAGGCTTTCCAAGTAAATGGATGCTAAATTATTTTAAATACCACCAATGACTACAATTAGATAATTTTCTATGGGGAAACGAAATCGTCTTATTAATACTCATAATTATTGAATCCACACTTTATGCTGAGTAACACATTATCGTTTAGGAATTTCCATATCTCTATACATATATTAAAAGGATTGTAACAACATAAAGAAGAACTTTATTTAAACGGCAATGGGCGTTTATGACTCTCTTAAAACAGTATTACAAAGCTTATTCTTACTAAGGAATAACTGTGATGAGGATAGGGAATCAGTAAAAAATGTCAGATTTAATGAAAATTAACTATTTAAAAATTTTTTAGAGCATCGCTATAATGGACTACCCTTAGCTATATATATATGTATGTATATATATATAATATCTATCTACAAAAAAATATACAAACAGAGCTAGTTTCAGCATATTTTATATTGTTATATAAAGAGGGAATGTATATTAGAGCAATTCCATTTATCATATTGCCGGTGGACAAGGTTCTCAGGCAGGAGAAACTGTCCTACCATATTCAGGGTGCAGTGCAGCACACAATGCCAGAATTTAAGAATGTTTAAACACTTGTGCAGCCCCAACCCTTGTCAATTATTTTGGAGGAATGAGTCTATTATGTTTTAAGATTCAGTGGTTGTTCTATGCACCTCCAAATACCCCCTGTTGAGCTACAAAGAGCAGCTCATGCTCTGCCCACTGGCTCTATATATATATATATTATGTGTGCTGTGTCTTTCAACTTTTTCACCACCTTTGTTAGCCACCCACATTTTGACTTCTAGATCCACCACTGCCAGGGCCGGATTGGCCTACCAGGATACCAGGAGATTTCCCGGTGGGCTGCAGCAGCTAGGGCTGGAAAGCTGCAATTTAAGGGGGTGATTAATGGATGCAATTAGGTTGTAGGGTGCCTATATAACATCAATCTGGCACTTTTATTTAAAGCAAAGTAATATATTTTACTTCTGAAAAGATATTGGGGAAGAAGTATGTCAGTAATCACCTTTGAGAAAAAATGGGGTATGTGCATTCTTCCTACTCAACATAAAATAGTACTGGTCTTCATATTTTTCCAGGGCTTCTTTTTTTTAACAGTCCGGCCCTGACCACTGCTGAGGTGGTGGAGCGGTTAGTAGCTGTCTGAAACTGCTGCTTCTTAATTTACTCCCATGAACGTGACTGCACCACAAGTTCCTACAAGCTGTGTCCATAGCTTAATACATAGAGCCCTTTATGATCTTTTTCTTTGTATAATGAGCTCTGTCTGAGTAAAAATCTGTTTTTAGCAGCCTCTCATTTTATTAGTTATTTATGCTTTCTTTCATCAGTTTTACACCATTACTGTCATGTTAATTTATCTCAGCATGCTGAATAACTGTTCTACTATGGCTTTGCTTTCCCACTCCCTTTTTAACGTGGTCTTTTCTTTGCAGCACACTGTTTTATTTTTAATTCCATGCATATTTTTTCATTCATTGGATTGTTCCCTACCAGTTAGTGCGTCACACCTTTCTGTTATTAACACATCCTTGACTTTGGCATGCATTTGAGCTGTAGGTTTTGAATCATCTTTAGTCTTTCCCGTGTGTCATTTGTTTTTTAGCAAAGATTTGGGTGTACTGCTTTTTTGTTGGATCCTTGTTATTGACCTTGGCTTGTTTTGTTTGTCTTGTTTTCTTTTCTTTTGTGGATCCTTGCATAATAAGTTATGCTGACACACAAATCTATCTGAATAACTGTTTTAATTATGTAATTATAACTCCAGCATAACATGAACAAACACTTTCTACTTCCTAGTCACGTGATGCTGTTCCAGCCTGCAACCTGTTGCTGATGCCATCTGAGCTCTTAAAGCAACATGGTATCATTACCTGCTATTCACATATCATTGCATTCTCACTTTGTCTTTGTTTGTTGATCCTCAGCTGGATTCCTACAACTTACTTGGCATCATCTTGATTTTGATCATAGTTTGCCCTTTTGCTGTTGACCTGGACTGTCTACTCACCTGGCTTGTCTCATCCTTGACACCTTGTTCTGTGATTTGTTTTCTGGTTATGAAAATAGGTTTGTCCTTGACTACAAAACGTTTTAACATTGCCCCCTGTTGTATTTGGCTGTATTGTATGACTGTGTGCTACTTATCTCAGAGGTTTACTGGACACCAGACACACCTGAGTTGTCACTTCCATAGATCCTGTAGGAATCAAATAAAGTCAGTTTCATTCCCTGAGAGAGACAGTGCCACCACTTCTATATTGGCTGATAGTATTTTGTTTTTCCTATTGAACAGATTATTAAATAATGGTTGCCCATTCAAAGAACTTGCCCTTTAGCTAAACGTTTTTATTATTGTGGAACAGATGACAAGGAATTCCAAACATCTGATGCAAACTTCTTATTTATCTGCCCCCTGTGGATAGATAGTTATATTTTGCACTTCCGCTGTGCATTGTATCAGACTCTATAGCTAGGTCAGGTGATTTTCTGAAAATAGCTCTCCTATTCCAGGCCTCTAAAAGTGTTGACCATACCATGAGTTCTTAATTTGCTCCTGCGTATAAGAAGCTTACAACAGAATAACACAAAACTGTTCAAAGCTTGATCTCTCTCTCTCTCTCTCTCTCTCTCTCTTTTATTTGTTTTATTTTTTCAAAGGTGGGGCAAGAGAAAGCTAAAATAAGGTGTATATTCAAGGTTACACCGAAAAAAAAGAGTAACCAGGAATGTACTATGTTGATAAATAGTTATACAAAGTTAATAATTCAGATTTCAAGCCATAATTTATAAGGACAATATTGTAAAAATAAATGATCAAACAAATGAAGCCAATAAACAATTTGTATGTATTTATTTTTTTAAGAAGAAAAATCAAACAAAGGCAACTGGATTGCGGTAGTTAGTGATGTTTTTCCTTTTATTATGTAAGACTACTATAACAGTGTTTCTCAACTCCATGGGGCATATCTATCAAGCTTCGAATGGAGCTTGATGCCCCGTGTTTCTGGTGAGCCTGCAGGCTCGCCAGAAACACCAGTTATGAAGTATCTAAAGACCGCTGCTCCATAACCTGTCCGGCCTGCTCTGAGCAGGCGGACAGACATTGCCGCAATTCAACCTGATCGTGTACGATCGGGTTGATTGACACCCCCTGCTGGCGGCCGCGATTCTCTTGCGAGCTGCTGGTGCAATGCTGAATACGGAGAGCGTATTGCTCTCCATATTCAGCGAGGTCTGGCGGACCTGATCCGCACTGTCGGATCAGGTCCGCCAGACTATGATAAATAGAGGCCCATTCCTCAAGAACCACTAATGGGTTAAATGTTTATGATATCTTAGAGCACAGTTAAAATAATCAGCTGATCAGCACCCAATGGTTTCTAACCTACTCTCTGTAACAAATATATAGTTGTAAGGGAGCACTTAAAGGGACATAAAATGCTAAATTTTTCTTTCATGATTTAGACAGAACATACAATTTTAAACAACTTTCAAATTTACTTCTATTAGTTAATGTGCTTCCTTCTCTTGTTATTCTTTGCTGAAAGGTTTATCTAGGAGAGTTCAGGAGCAGCAAAGAACCTAGGTTCTAGCTGCTGATTGGTGGCTGCATATATATACCGATTGTCATTGGTTCACCCATGTGTTCAGTTAGAAACCAGTAGTGCACTGCTGCTACTTCAACAAATGATACCAAGAGAATGATGCACATTTGATAATAGAAGTATACTGGAAAATTATTTAAAATTGTATGTTCTACCTAAATCATGAAAAAAAATTGGGTTTCATGTCCTTAGGTCAAATTAATAAAACTAATTTCAGTATCAATACCACATATGTGTATATAATGTAATAGCACAGGATGTCAAGGTGCGTTTCGGCCGTCTGATTGGCCTTTGTCAAGCCAGTTTGACAAAGGCCAATAAGACGTCCAAAAAGCATTACCACGTGACCTAAGGGGAGGTCAAAGTTCGCCATGGCATTGCAGGCATCCGTAGTGAGGGGGAAAGATTTGAGATTCCCACCTGGAGTCAGCTGTTTGGCAAAATCCATAAACAAAATACTTGCAAGTGTTCAGCTACACTTTGTAGCGCTGAATATCAAAACTATTTCATGTTTAATTTTATAGTCATTTCTTATTTTTTTGTGGAAGTTTATGCAGTGGCGTCACTAGGGGGGTGCGGAATGCACCCGGGTTACATCCTCCAAGGGGTGACACCACCTAACATTAATCATGGCACCGTAATTTTTTTATTTTTTCCTAATATGCTACAGTGCTGGTGCCTTGTAAGAAGGTCCAATGGGTTCATGCTAAGGCAGAAGGGGAGAGGAAGTATCAGCAGCAGTGCACTGTAGCAATGGCCGAGCCTAATTTGTCATTGGGAGCGCTGTCTGCAGGAGAGTTTGGCTGGGAGAGCAGACATAGAAGTGCTGATAAAGTTCTTGTCTCCTCACCGTGACAGCCCTTTGTCCTGTATATCTGATGGCTAATATTTCCTGAAGAGCATGCATCAGGTGAGTACAGGCTGCCCAGGGTGCTCACAGGTTGCTGGGAAGTAGCCATAGAGGGACATTGCCAATCAGCAGCAGCGCTCAGATGAAAACATAGCTGCTCGTGGTAGAGGGTCATGTAAAGTTGTGAACAGCTCCTGTGCCTTGTGAGACGATAATGACAGTAATTTTACTAATTTGTAACTTGGAGCCAGTGTCTCTGATATAAAACTAACTAGTGGGTGCACACACTTTCCACTTCTTATCATTTATTATGCTGAAGACTATTTCCTGCAGATGCAACAGTAAAAACTCTGCACTCAGTTTTAGGATTCATTCTAAGTGAATTTTGGCCACGCCACAGCAGGGCTTCCCTAACTAAACCTTGCGCTAGAGATTGTGACGTCATTATTGACGTGTATTTATTTTTTAAAATCTTATAGCATGGTGCTCAGGTGCTGCGCCACGCGCGCAGGCTTTAACAGTCCTCCAGACTGTAAATTATAAAAACTTGGAGTCGGAGACAAACCCCTTGCCAAGTCCGGTCACCAAGCTGGTGTGCTTTTGTTTGTGCTCAGGAGATGGAGGAATCGGAGAGGCTGCGGATGGTCGTCTCCCGGTAAGTGAGTTATCCCTAATTCAGTTTTAGTATGCACTTAACAGGCACAAACATGAGGATTCTCAAATACTTAAACAAGTTGTGTTTTCCCCCCATTTCAGTGGTCTGTCTTCCCCTCTGCCCATATATATATATATATATATATATATATGTGTGTGTGTGTGTGTGTGTGTGTGTGTGTGAAAATATACAGTATATATATATATACATATGTGTGTGTGTGTGTATATATATATATATATATATATATATATACAGTATATTATTATTATCATTTATTATTATCATTTATTTGTATAGCGCCGCAAAATTCTGTATATATATATATATGTGTGTGTGTATATATATATATAAATTAAATTACTTGGGTGACAACATGAGTTACTGCACCGGGTGACACCAAGCCTAGTGAAGCCACTGAGTTTATTAAATATTCTGGTGTTATTTTTTATGCTGTGGAGTTTGTTCAGTGCCAGATTGGCCCGCTGGAATACCGGGACTTTTCCCGGTGGGCGGCCATAGCCGTAGGGACACATCCTTGTACAGGGAGAACATGAAGAGAGCCTTGTGTGCAGGCATAATGCATTTCTTCAAGGCTGATCCACTCCTGACGAGGGTGAGGGGGGCTATGAAAGCAGGCCTTAGGCAAGGTGTGGGGGGTGAAAGCAGGGCTGGGGGGCTAGGGCTGGGGGTGAAGACAGGGCCGGGGAGGCCTGGGGCCAGTCTTCAAAGAATTTCCAGTCCGGGCCCTTAGGTTGTAAACAAAAGTTTGTTTAAAGGGGCATACATTTCAAAAGGAAAATGCTCTAATAATAATAATTCTATTATTGCGCTATTGATTGTATATAACTAGGGATGGATGAATGTTTCGCAACATTCGAAAAACGGCACAAATTTTAACACATTCGTTCGTTCGAATCGAATTTAGAATGTTTACATAACATTCTAACATTCGATTTTCGAATGTTCAGTTTCGAATTTTACGATTACATTCGAAAATATTCTTTTCGAAAAATTCTAATTTAGATTGTAATAGTATTTCTAATGCTTTTTCTTTAAATGTAATATTCGAATTATGCAATATTCGAATTCGAAAAATTCTAATTTAGATTGTAATAGTATTTCTAATGCTTTTTCTTTAAATGTAATATTCAAATTATGCAATACGTGTATTCGAATTCTAAAAATTTGAATTTAGATTGTAATAGTATTTCTAATGCTTTTTCTTTAAATGTAATATTTGAATTATGCAATATTCAAATTCTAAAAATTTGAATTTAGATTGTAATAGTATTTCTAATGCTTTTTCTTTAAATGTAATATTCGAATTATGCAATATTCAAATTCGAAAAATTCGAATTTAGATTGTAATAGTATTTCTAATGCTTTTTCTTTAAATGTAATATTCGAATTATGCAATACGTGTATTCGAATTCGAAAAATTTGAATTTAGATTGTAATAGTATTTCTAATGCTTTTTCTTTAAATGTAATATTCGAATTATGCAATATTCGAATTTGAAAAATTCAAATTTAGATTGTAATAGTATTTTTAATGCTTTCTTTAAATGTAATATTCAAATTATGCAATATTCTATATGGAAACATTCGAAATGATATATTTGTATCTATTATGTATCAATTTACTAGATTCCCGCCCTACCACATGAACTATTGAACTTCTGAATAGTATTTGTTAAATAGAATGTTAAATTCGAAATTTCGAATGTGGACATTCGATATAATTATAAACATTCGAATTCGAAAGTGACATTCAAAAACTGTAAATAACATTCGACTTTCGAATTTTTAAGAATATTCGTTCTTATCGACATTCGGATTTAGAATTCGAATTTCGGTAATAACATTCGTTCTACATTCGAATTTCGAAAATTTACACATTCGCCCATCCCTATATATAACTATGTCTTTAACCCATGCCAAGGGATTAAATACAGCTATAGTCAACTCCAGAGCAGGAATGCACTATTACACATCTAGTGAGCCAATGACAATAGCCAAATGTGTGCAGCCACCAATCACCAGCTAGCTCCCAGTAGTGCATTGCTGCAGCTGAGGGAATGTACATATACTTCTCAATAAAGGATACCAAAAGAACAAAGATAATATAAGTGAATAAAATGTGTCAAATATGTATGCTCCATCTGAAGCATGAATATTTAATTTTAAAGTTCATTTCCCTTTAGTATAGCTTTCTGGTCTTGTACTAGAATAACTATTTCACTTTTTTTTACTCCAGTTTTTCCTACAAGGTAAACTTTAACAAATGTTATTTTTTCTGTTAAATTTTTAAGAAAAGAAAAAATAATTCTCACAGCTAACATGTTGGTAGTGTAGATAATAATTGCAGGTTTATTCCATTAATTACACGCCAATGTTTGTGTTTCCTGCCAAGCTGTCTAGCACCATGTTTTCTCATTAGAGGGAAAACCACTGATGGAACACTTGCACCAAGATAGGCATGTTGGTACATATGTAGGTGTTGTATGCTTTTCTGTTGGTAGGAAAGTTACAAGACTACAGAATGAAATAAGCTGCTATTAATAAATGATTAGTCTGAAATTACTCATAATAAAATACAACGTTTAAATAGAAAGATAAAACCTGTTTGTTATGTTTTTTTTGCTTAGAGGTATCTATTTAAATGGACAGTAAACCAAGAAATCTCCTGGTAGGCCAATCCGGCCTTGGGAGTGTATACGTGTCTTTAGCAGTCTATGGCAGCAGTGTTGCCAACTATGTGTAACATTGCTATAAATATCGTTGCAAACGCTGATGTCAGATGACTAAAGACACATGCCCACTCCTCAGCTCACCTAGGCCTGATCTCAACTGATACCTTTAATAGTTAATAGTTGTGACAACAGTGATTAGACAGCGGTATATTTAGGTTTGTGATGTCTGTTCCAATTAGTGATATTTATTCAGTCTGCAGGCTATTCAGTTCTTATGTAATGGGAACAGTTCTTTCTTTTATATTTTTCACAGACAATTTTGGTGCTTTCAAGTACCGTGATTCCAGATATTAATTATATGCAGTTCTATTTTGGATAAGATGTCAGTTCTTCACTTCACAGTCAATTGTACAAAATTAATTTCACATCTCACTTATATAGAGATATAGATTTAATATCTCCTGAATATAGCACATGGAAAGATTTATTACTGGTAGCAAAATTAACTCACCGACCATGCCTGTTAAACCAAAAGATAAGAAGAACCATATCTCTGATGCTTATAGTGAAAGATCTAATGAAACAATAACCTCCAAATTAGAGTTACAACCCCTAGTCAACTAACTATCTGATATTTTTCTTCCTCAGTTTGTAGAAATAAGGCAATTTGCCAGCAGATTAACAGAAGCAGAGGATAGGATCTCTGAGATTGAAGACTCACTTAATAATCAAACACAGATATCTACCGCACAGGATAAGACACTTTTTTCCTTTAAATGTTAGAATTGACGATTTTGAAGATCACTCCAGGCGAAATAATTTAAAAATCATAGGCCTTCATGAAAAAGAAGAATTCACTGATATTTTACATTTTGCTGCATTTACTCTACCCCAAGTGTTGGGTGTGAGTCAGCAAAATCTACCAATAGCCATTGAGAAGGCTCACAGAATGGGTCATATTAGAGGTAGTACCACTGGGAAAAATACGTACAGACCAATAATGATCAGATTTCTAAATTTTCAAGACAAAATAAACATGCTTAGGCTTTATAGGAAAACTGAAAATGTATCTGTGGCAGAATCTAGAGTATTGCTTTTTTAGGACTATTCCAGTGATACTGCCTCTAAGAGGAAAAAGATGGCACCATTCTGTACAAAATTAATTAAAGCTGGTTTAAGGCCAAACTTCTATATCAAGCGAAAATTGTAATTTTAAGAAAATAAAAACTCAGTTAATATAGGGAACACTGACGAAACCAAAGAGTACTTTTCCTTCACTTGATTTATTCCAGATGTGCAGTAGTGGATAGGACACTAGATATATTCATTTTGTCCGACGGAGCTCCATTAGAGATATTGGTTACAATGTTTTTTTAAAATGTTTTGTTTTTATGCTGTGTTTATTTATTTTTTTGTCTCTTCCCACCCACTTCTCTTTCTCTAGATTCTGAGCACCAATTTTTTATTTTAATATAAAGGACTCCTGGAACGTTGGTGGCATTACCTCCCCAATCAAAAGGAAATTAATTTTAAGACAGCTAGGCAAATACAACCCATATATAGCTTTTCTACAAGAAACTCATTTAAAAGCTGTTAAACTGAATGGGTTGGGGGGGTGATTGCCACCTCCTGTTACAGGAGAATAAAAGGTGTGGCCTTTCTATTTAATAAGAATCTTCCTGTAATACCTGTAATATTGTCAAAAAAGAAGTAGATCCAGAAGAAAGATGGATAATTCTGGAATTACAGGTTAATGGAAATAAAATTATTATATGTAATATACAGTATATGGTCCTAATAAGACAGACCCACATTTGTATGCTACATAAATATATCGGACAGAATTGAATTTTGGCAGGTGACTTTAACCTTATACCTTAAGAAATTTTAGATAAATTTAGTCCAAAAAATACTTTTTTCCCAACCAAAAATCTAAGATATTCACACATTAATGTAAGAACCTGAAAGTACATGATATATGGCGTATACAATTCCCAGACACCAAAACTTTTTCATGTGATTCTAAATCCCATGACGCTTTATCTAGGATAGATTTTTTTTCTAATATCAGGCTCATTGATTAATGTAGAAGTTAATACTTGGATTCATGATATAGTTATCAGATCACGCTATCATTTCTTTAGATATACGGCTCAAATCAAGCCAAATAGAAACCACTTCTAATTCCCCTCCCCCACACATTTCTAGTGAATAATGTTGAATTTTGTAATTGGCTGTTGCAGAAATGGAGAGCCTATAGTGAAAAAACAGAAGTATTTTGGGAAGCTGCCAAAGCCTGTTTAAGAGGTGAGATTTAAGCATATATGATAAAAAAAAAAATTAAAGCGCGTGAGATTCAATTATCAAACCAAGTGAATAATGCGTATCGGAAATATATAAATGACACATCCAAATTTTTTTGGGACAGATACAAGCTAGCTAGACTAGAAAGGGATATTTTCATAAAACAAAAAATCTCATTGAAAGAACTAAAGATAAATGCGCTATATAAAGGTCATTATGGCAAATCAGCTAAAAACAACAAAATAGAAGCCATTTTAGATGGGAGCAAAAAATTCACAGATATTACAAAAATCAATAATTCTTTTCATAAATATTTTCAAAATATGTACAGTATGCTCTCAAAGATATCAATTTAGACAACAAAATCTATTTCTGGAATAAAGTTATTACGTCTAAAATACCAGATAATTTCCTAGATTCCTTAAATCGGCCTATTACTAGAGATGAGGTCTTGGAAGCAATTGATCAGGCAAAACTAAATAAAGCTCCTGGTCCGGACCAAATTTCTTCAGAACTTTATAAGATATTAAAAATAGAGATTGTGGATACATTGATTAAACTCTTTAATAACTACTTCATTAATAATCAATGTCTAAATACTTCTCGGCGTTGAACATTACATTAATCCTGAAAATGGATAAGAACCCTCTAGAGGAGGAATTTGCAAGTTAACCAGAAGATAGGCAAGTGGGATAAAATGAGTGACTATATCGCTCGCTATAGGGCAGGTAATCATAAGATATCTTAGCTATATAAAATCCTACTGGCTAAAAAATGCCAATTAAGTATAAATAACATGCTGGAAAATAGATTGCAGTAATCTAACATCAGATATAAAGTAAGTTTTAATTGGGTTCAGAACGCTCCCATTTCTTTTGTGTGGAAAGAGTTGCATATAAAATTACTCAATAATGCTTATATCACACTGTGGAAACTAGTTAAATGGGATTTAAGTGCAACAAGTAATTGTCCTAAATGTAATAAACTTTCAGCATATATTTTTAATTGTTTCTGATTTTGCCCAAAAATCTACCAATCCTGGAGTAAAATTGAATATTGGCTCAATAGGAGTTTATAAAACAGAATAAAGTTTAAATATAGTCATATTTTCTTCTTAGTTACAAAATCCAACATAGAAAATGTTAAACCAATATATACCTCTATTATATTGGGTTGTAGTTTGATTTTGAAAAATTGGAAAAATAAAACTACACCTACATTATCCGCATTTTCACAAGCCATTTATCTTCAAATTACTTTTTAACAAGTCAACTTTTCTTCTCAACATAATACACAGCCCCAAGAATTTTTTGCTAAGTGGCTAAAAATCATACTGCTTTACCCACTGCCGATTCAATTTACGCTTATGTGAAAATTCCATTAGATAGAATACTTTGAAACCTTAATTTTAAGGAATATTTTCCCAGTAGTATGGTACTAAACTTTGGCTGTTCAGAGTCTGGGGGGGGGGGGGTGAGAGAGGAGGAAATTAATTTAATTAATCAACCTGACTAATGTAGGAAGCATTGAGCTGGTCCCTCTCCCCTTTTTTTCTCTCGCATTTTTCGTTGCATTTTTTTTCTTCTGTGTTTTTATAGATTAAGGGAAAAAACTTAACAATGGTGTTACATGGAGTTAATGGTACATTGAAGTCTGTATCTATTTTTCTTTTCTTTTGTACGGATATTTAATTTATTATAGATCTGAAGTGAATAGATCTTGTATATAACTATTATGCTCATCACTGGTTTGACGTAATGTTGTACCCTGTATATTGTTATTTTCCTTTGGGTAAGTAACCGTGTCACACATATGTACAAATATATCCATTGTTGTCAATAAAGAGTAAATATAAAAAATAAAAAAAAGACTGTAAAATTCAATGAAAGATAACCTTCAAATATTTATATGAATAGCACTCTACAAACCACCTACACTATAATAGAAATTAAAACCTTTAAAAAAATAATTGTCCTTCTTCAACCATCTAGGCTGAAGTTATGCAATTTAGGGGCTATTAAGGGTTATAACAGAAAAAAGGCCACTGTTGAACCCATTGGGGCTGATTTATCAAATGCTGGGCGGACATGATTCGCTGTAGTGAATTCTGTCCGCCCGGCATCGCTAAATGCAGACAGCACATGCTGTCAACATTTAACATTCCACAAGCATTTCTTTTGAAATGCTTGTGCGATGCCATCCCTACACATTCGCGGCCAATCGTCCGCTAGCAGGGGGTGTCAATCATCCCAGTCGTATCTGATTGGGATGATTGCAGTTCGCCAACTAAAAGGTGGCGGATAAGTTGAGGAGCAGCGCTGCTTGGTAAATATACCCCATTGTATCTTAGATATGAAAATGGAAATATCAGCAGCTAAACAAGATGAACTCTTTTAGATCGTTAAAATATACTGACTATGAATAACTAGCATTTTAGAATAAAGAAAAAAATATTAAACATAGTTGAGATCATAAACTCTGTTTTTTGTTGACATGTGGTTTGACCAAGCATGCTGCTGTATAAAGATAAAGAACCATATCATATATGGGAATCATCCCTGAGTTTATAGAGCGTATATAACTGCCTCTTCTAGGATAAAATATAATAGGGCTTCTTTCTTTCCTAAGATATGGTAAGTCCACGCCTTCATCAATTACTGTTGGGAATATCATGCCTGGCCAGCAGGAGGAGGCAAAGAGCACCACAGCAAAGCTGTTAAGTATCACTTCCCTTCCCACAACCCCCAGTCATTCTCTTTGCCTTAGGTGCAAGGAGGAGGTGAAGTTTTAGTGTCTGAATAAGAAAGGATTTATTTCACTTCAATCAAGATTTTATTATTTATAATATTATTATTTATAAAGCCAGGTTTACTCTGATCTTTCTTCTCAAGATTGGGTCTAGCCGTATTCCACATTAGTCTCTTCAGTAGGGCAGTGGTGGCTTTCAAGCAGTTAGGAACTGGTAAGGTGGGCCTCACTGCATTTTCTTAACCTATTGCTGCCCCTGTATAGAAAGCCTGAGTAGGTTTACACTGATCTTTTTTCTACAGGTCTCTGTGTGGAGTGGCATCCTCTCACACTGTGTAGGCTGTCCTCCTGCCGGAGAGCTAGACTGCAGGTAAGTGCTTTTGTCTTCTAGGTATGGAGACTGTGCACTTAATAAGGTTGAGCTGTAGCATTATATGGGACAAGGTATCCTTTGTAAGGATATGTACAGGCAGGGAGCAGGCACTTTTTATTGTGACAGGGGACTTGGGGGTCTTACTTTTTATTGGTATAAAGTATTCATCCCTTTAATTTTTGTGGGCTGTTGTTTTGCTCTTAATTGCTTCAAGAGACGTATACGTAGTTAATGTTGTCACAGAGCTCTAACGGCAGCTAGCAGAGTAATGCTGTGTTGCTCTCAGTATGATTACACCGTAACATTGCTACTATGGAGGATGTTTTTAGTTTGAAGCTTTTTGTGCAGGAAAAGCCCTCTAGTGGCTCAGTGGAAAGTCACTGGAATGCAACCTGAGAGACCTGAGTTCAAGACCCCGACGGGGGCATGACAGTACCCCCTTCTGAAGGCCGACCGCTGGGCAGGATTGCCTGCGCAGTTTCTTGTTAGCGAGTCACGTGACCCGCTTCTGCTCTCAGAGGAACGGCGACCTCTCGGCTGCCGAAATCTTGTTTTTTTTAATAACAGAAATACAGGCTGGTCGGCAGGGAAGCTCTATGCTGATTGTTTTTTATTGTCAGTTTGATTTGTATAGTT
This sequence comes from Bombina bombina, assembly GCF_027579735.1. NCBI lineage: Eukaryota > Metazoa > Chordata > Amphibia > Anura > Bombinatoridae > Bombina > Bombina bombina. Next base: position 871,358,563 of record NC_069500.1, read on the forward strand.
AAACTGATCCTTTCAATTTATCAGGTTTCTGCTGCAGAACATACACTGCACTGTCCTAGTTTGGTTCTTATGTCTGTTTTTTCCCTGGCTAAGCCTTTAAGCTGTATGCACAGCTATGCTACTGTTCTAAGGGATCCTGCAGCAGCTATGTTCCATGGTTTAGTGACAATACTAGATATTTACATATAGTAAATAATGTATTGGTTCCAAATAATTGTGTATATTAAATAATTTAATTTGTGTGTCTCTAATTTTGTTATAGGCCTGCTATGCCCTGTTGCACAAGTTGTTTCACATATGCAATTATGTGCTGCATCATTTGTTTCTTCTTTTATATATTAAGATAGAATGTAGCCCACTGATCCATAGGTCCCTCAGGATGATGCTGTTCAGACAATACCACAGCTTTCTCCTCAAACGTCCCAAGCCTCTATGGTGTCACATGCAGTGCCCTGTGGTTCCTCTCAATCTCCTAGAGGAGTGTATTTGCCTGCAGAGTTTTTCAGCTCAGGTATCCTCTGCGGTACCTGTAAATTTATCTGCTTTACCTTTCCTACAGGGAATGGGAAAACGCAAGAGGACATTTTATAGAATTCAGATAGTAAGGTTTCTGCTCCACTTTATGCTACACTGGTTGCTCACTCATAGGTATGATGAGGAGGATTCATTGGTAGCTTCTGAGGGTGAAATCTCAGAGATTCGAACAGTATAATTCCTTCATCTAATACTGAAGTGGTTTCCTTCAGGTGTATGCTCTAACACCTCGTGTATTGTTAGAGGTCTTAGCTACTTGGTCGACATTGATAATCCTGTCATTGTCAACCCTTGGAAGTTTTTTTGTGTAAACATTATCATTCTATGATGTTCCTTCCTATGAGGAAGTGTTTCTAGACATGCCTGGGAGATTTTCACAGGAATAGGAAAAGCTAGGGATACTTTTCTCCCTATCGCCCATCCTTTAAGTTATTTTCCTGTCGCTGACTCCATTAAAATGCACAGTGCACTAAGCAGAAGGGAGCTTTTCTTCTATGACTCAGAACTTCGATCCCTATGGAGGGTAGCTGTTCCATTATGGATCCATGGATAAGAAGCTAAAGGTTTAATTGTTCACTTAGAGCAATGCCTTGTCTTATTAGATTTGCCTTGCTAGCCCATTGGGCATTGTGGCTGAAATCTTGGTCAGCTGAGAAGCCTACCTGTGGCTTAGTGGTACAGCCTATTCTTTATAGTTCTGCATTTGCAGATTCAATATTTTAGGTTTCCTCCAAATCCACGCTTCTGGCATTTCCTTTCAAGGATGAGACCTTGTTTGTACTTGGCCTGGCAGAATTATCCTCTGACTTTATTGGAATGGAAAGAGGATTTTTCTACCACTCGCCAAGAGAGTAAGACTAAAGGAAGGTTTTTCTTTTCCTCTTTATGCAATCCAACCATACTTAGTTCAATCTAAGATTTCTTACCAGGGGCAGATTTCTCCTTCTAGAGTATCTGCAATCTAGGTATGATGAGAGACATTCCTTAAACTGGGTTCAGGATCTTCCTCTCTGGGAGTGATAATTCCAGTCCCAGTCTGGCAATGGGATCTAGGTATTTACCTCAAGTTTCTCAGGTTCTGTCCTTCAAGGTAGTATATATTCTCCTTTGGTTCAAGAGGGCCTGTTCATAACGAACATAGACCTGAAGATATTGGGAGGTAGTTATCAAGCCGTCAACCTCAAATACGCTGGAATTCCTCAGCGTATTTGTGGCGAGGCTGATTCGCCTTAGTTTTCAAGCCCTAGATACCGGCAAAAGTAGAATTTTGTGACATAAGCTTCGATCCGCCGGACTCAGTCCGACACAGATCAATTCTTACGTCACTCCGGATGTTCCGCACACAAGTGCGGCACAATCTGACTACTTTTGCTAGTTATCAAAAAACTAGCAGGTACGCTCGGCAATTTTACGGCCCAGCGTACCTGATTTTCAATCCCTGGAGGCGGCGGATCCCATAGGAATCAATGGGAGTCTGACCATAGCGAAAGTTCATGTTCGCTGCTGCCAGACATCCCATTGATTCCTATGGGAGATGTCTGCACCTAACACCCTAACATGTACCCCGAGTCTAAACACCCCTAATCTGTCCCCCCTACACCGCCGCAACTAAATAAACTTTATCGGAACAGCCAATAGAATGCGAGCTCAATCTGATTGGCTGATTGGATCAGCCAATCGGATTGAACTTCAATCTGATTGCCTGATTCAATCAGCCAATCAGATTTTTCCTACCTTAATTCCGATTGGCTGATAGAATCCTATCAGCCAATCGGAATTGAAGGGATGCCATCTTGGATGACGTCCCTTAAAGGAGCCTTCATTCATCGATAGTCCGTCGGGAAAGAAGGATGTTCCATGTCGGCGGAATTAAGATGGATCCTGAAGAAGATGATTGAAGACCCCGCTTAGAAGATGACATCGCCTGGATCGAAGACTTCTTCAGCGCTGCTTGGAGGATCACTTCATCGGATGGAACACTTCTTCAGCGCCGCTTGGAGGATGACTTCATCGGATGGAAGACTTCTTCAGCGCCGCTTGGAGGATCACTTCATCGGATGGAAGACTTCTTCAGCGCCCCTTGGAGGATCACTTTTGCCGCTCCGGATCTCCTCTTCGGTTCCATCGACTGGCTGAAGACAACTCAAGGTAGGATGATCTTCAGGGGGGTAGTGTTAGGTTTATTTAAGGGGTTTTTGGGTTAGATTATGGGTATGTGGGTGGTGTGGGTGGTGGGTTTTAATGTTGGGGGGGTTGTATTTTTCTTTTACAGGCAAAAGAGAAGTTTTCTTTGGGGCATGCCCCGCAAAAGGCCCTTTTAAGGGCTGGTAAGGTAAAAGAGCTTTGAACTTTTTTAATTTAGAATAGGGTAGGGCATTTTTTTATTTTGGGGGGCTTTGTTATTTTATTAGGGGGCTTAGATTAGGTGTAATTAGCTTAAAATTGTTGTAATATTTGTTAAATGTTTGTAACTTATTTTTTTTATTTTTTGTAACTTAGCTTTTTTTATTTTTTTGTACTTTAGTTAGTTTATGTAATTGTATTTAATTGTAGTTATTTGTAGTTAATTTATTTAATTTATTTATTTAATGATAGTGTAGTGTTAGGTTTAATTGTAACTTAGGTTAGGATTTATTTTACAGGTAATTTTGTATTTCTTTTAGCTAGGTAGTTATTAAATAGTTAATAACTATTTAATAACTATTCTAACTAGCTAAAATAAATACAAAGTTACCTGTAAAATAAATATAAATCCTAAGATAGCTACAATGTAATTATTAATTACATTGTAGCTATCTTAGGGTTTATTTTACAGGTAAGTATTTAGTTTTAAATAGGAATAATTTATTAAAGTATAGTGTAGTGTTAGGTGTAATTGTAACTTAGGTTAGTTTTTATTTTACAGGTAAATTTCTCTTTATTTTAGCTAGGTAAGCTATTAAATAGTTAATAACTATTTAATAGCTATTGTACCTAGTTAAAATAAATTGAAAGTTACCTGTAAAATAAAAATAAATCCTAAGATAGCTACAATATAATTATTATTTATATTGTAGCTATATTAGGGTTTATTTTAAAGGTAAGTATTCAGTTTTAAATAGGATTAATTTAGTTAATAAGAGAAATATTATTTATATTTATTTAATTAATATTTAAGTTAGGGGGGTGTTAGGGTTAGTGTTAGACTTAGGTTTAGGGGTTAATAATTTTATTACAGTGGCGGCGGTGTAGTGGGGGGCAGGATAGGGGTTAATAAATGTATTATAGGTGGCGACGGTGTAGGGGGGCAGATTAGGGGTTAATAAGTTTAATATAGGTTGCAGCGGGGTCCTGGAGCGGCGGTTTAGGGGTTAAACTATTTATTTAGTTGCGGCGAGGTGCGGGATCAGCAGGATAGGGGTTAATAACTTTATTATAGAGGGCGACGGTATGGGGGGGCAGGATAGGGGTTACTAGGTATAATGTAGGTTGCGGCGGTTTAGGGGTTACTAACTTTATTTAGTTGCGGGGGGCTCCGGGGGTGCCGGTATAGGGGGTTGAACAGTGTAGTTTAGTGTGGGTGCTTAGTGACAGGCTAGCAAGAAAGCTGTAAAAATGCCGAAGAGCAGCGAGATCGGATGAGTGATAACTTTCACAATCCGCTGCTCATCGCCCCGTACTTGGTGCGCGGCTTTTTGACAGCTTTATTGATAACTTAGGCGAATTTTTGCAGGTCCGCGGCGGCGATGTGAGGCGAGCCTAGGCGAGCGTATTGGGCCGGCGAAGGCAGGAAAAGTAGACTCGTTGATAACAACCCCCTATGTATTTATTGTTTCCATGAGATCTTCTCAAGTTTCTGAGTTTCGTCATCCAAGAAAGACTTTTAAGTCTTGGAATATTGCAAGGGTGCCTTTCTGGACTATATATGGTTCATGTGTATCCTCCCTTCGAGCAACCTCTCTTTCCAGAGATCTTGTCCAATATACTTTCCCAATGATGGGAAATGAATCTGGAGAGGAGCGCTCTTGTTCCATCTGCGAAGTGGACCTTAATAGATTCTATCTAGGAGAAGATTTCTAACAGAGGTCAGATAATCGAGGATTTATTCCTTTTCCTCTCTCTGCAAAAAGCCCTCTGGTGGCGCAGGAACAGAAAAACAGGCTGGGAACCAGGAGATCCAGGTTAGAATCCGGGCATGGCTGTTACAATCTGTGTATATTGTCTACTGTCCGGCCATCAGCAAGCTCTAGTGGTCTGGTAGATAGCTTTACCATGTTGCAACCAGAAGGTTGAGAGTTTGGATCTAGTTGCAGTTGTTTTTTCCTTCACTTTTCAAGTGACTCAATGTATGGAGAGAATTTTGTCTGATGGTTTCCATGGACATCATTCCCTTTGCTATTCTCAATAAAATGGAGAACATTTGGATCTGTCTCAAAGGATATATCTAGATCAGTCGACAAGAGACTCTCTCCCGTAGTGGTTTTTCAGGAGTATCTGCCTTAGGGAGTGTGCGTCTGGAGACATTCCTGGGTGATGTGACCACGGACATCAGCCTCGTTTTTCTCTGAAAGTAGAGAAGAGAAGAGCGCGGACTCAAATGCAGAGTAATAACAGTTTAATATAACACACACGATAAATGGCCACTCACAAGATAAAAGTGTAAAATCAGCATATATGTAACAATAAAACCAAAGACTAATCGTCTCATATCGGCATCCTTCTGTGTCACAAAGATGTCAGAATATGTGTGTCCCTCCACTGCCTTCCAAGCGAGGCCAAATCCAGGTTGTCAGAGTGAGTCCGTAAGGAGTGTCTCCAAACAAAGTTCATGCGATAGCATCAGACATAAACCGCAATTATTTTACCTGTGTTTAATCACTGGGATATAAATCAAGGAGGATAGCAAGCTAAAAGTATAATATAGCTGTGTGTTAACGTTCCTCTGCTCTTATACCTCCAAGCTCGTAGCTGCAGACTTAGAGCTGGGGCGGCTTCACAGGAACGGATGGGCGGTGGGCGGTTCTCTACGCGTTTTGTCACGTCTCGGCGTGACTTTCTCAAGAGTCTCATCAGCCTGCTGGGCTGGGAAGCAGTCTGGGACTTGTTTAAAAAACAGGGATTATGGAATTGGAAGTGTCTGCTCTCTTCTTTATCATCTTGGAATTGAAAGCGATTTACAATGCTCTGATGACTTGGCCTCAGTAGTCCTTAGCTTGGTTCCAGTCGGACAATATCACCTCATCCAGGGAGGAACTCAGAGTACCTTAGCCATGTAGAAGGTGACATTGTTCAGTCAGCGGTAGCTCACAATTGCTGTCTGTCATCCACTTTCCATCAGACTTCTGAACAGACAGATATTTCATCCTAGGTAGTGGGCTCTCCATCCGGAGGTGTTCTCTAGGTAAACCCTCAAATGGGTGTTCCGGAGTTGGCTTCTGAGAGCATTTCGGCAGAGCGCCAAGCTTTCAAGGTAAGGTTTAAGGTCAAGTGTTCGGCAGACCGCCCTGATATATGTTCTGGTGTTTTTCTTGGATTTTCAGTCTTGCATACCTATTTCCTCAGTTTGCTCTCCTTCCACGAGTCATTGCTCATATCGAACAGGAGAGAGCATCAGTGATTCTAATAGCCCCTGCGTAGCCTCGCAGGATCTGATATGCAGACCTAGTGGAAATGTTGTCTCTCCCACCTTGGAGACTGCCTCTGAGGAAGGACCTTCTGATACAGGCTTCCTTCATCCAAATCTCGTTTTCTCTGAAGCTGAGTGCTTGGAGATTGAACGCTTAGTTTTGTCTAAGCATGGCTTTTTCTGAGTTGGTCATTGAGACCATGATTCAGACTTGCAAACCAGTTACTAGAAAGATTTACCATAAGATATGGCGTAAATATCTTTATTTGTGTGAATCCAAGGGTTTCTTCAATAAGTACCCTGAAGGGTCAGATTTCTGCATTATCTATTTTGCTACATCAGCATCTGGCAGATATGCCAGATGTGCAATCTTTTTGTCAGGTCCTGGTCAGAATCAGGCCTGTGTTTAAGTCTGTTGATCCTCCTTGGAGCCTTTACCTTATTCTTAAAGTTTTTGCAGCAGGCTCCATTTGAGCCATTGTTTTCCATAGATATTAAGTTGTTATGTTAGAAGATTTTGTTTCTTATTGCTATCTCTTCTGCTCAGAGAGTGTCGGAACTCTCAGCTTGCAGTGTGATTCGCCTTATCTTATCTTTCATGCCAATAAGGCGTTTCTTCGCATTAAGTTAGGTTTCCTTCCTAACAGTGATTTCAGACAGAAATATTAATCAGGAAATTGCTGTTCCTTCTCTATGTCCTAGTCCTTCTTATCATAAGGAACGTTTGTTGCACAACTTGGATGTTGTGCGTGCTTTAAAATTTTATTTACAGGCATCTAAGGATTTTTGCCAGTCTTCTGCTCTGTTTGGTTGTTTCTCTGGGAAACTTGAGGGTCAGAAAGCTTCTGTTACTTCTCTTTTCCTCTGGTTGAGAAGTCTAATTAATTTTGCTTATGAGACTGCTGGTCATCAGCCTCCTGAGAGAATTACGGCTGATTTCTCATCTTGTGTTTTCAAAAATGAAACTTCTGTAGAACAAATTTGCAAGGCTGCAACTTGGTCTTCTCTGCATACTTTTTCCAAATGTTCCAAATTTGATACCTTCGGCAGAGGCTTCTTTTGGGAGAAAGGTTCTTCAAGACCTTCTGTTTAGGTCTGCCTGTCTTGTCCCTCCCTATTCATCTGTGTCCTCTAGCTTGGGTATTGATTCCCAACAGTAATTGATGAAGCTGTGGACTCACCATATCTTAGGAAAGAAAACAAGATTTATGCTTACCTGATAAATCTATTTCGTTCTGGATATGGTGAGTCCACGGCCCCACCCTTTATTTTAAGACAGTTATTTTTTTACTGAACCTCAGGCACCTCTACACCTTGTGTTTCTCCTTTTTTTCTCCATTTCCCTTTGGTCGAATGACTGGGGTTGAGGGAAAGGAAGTGATACTTAACAGCTTTGCTGTGGTGCTCTTTGCCTCCTCCTGCTGGCCAGGAGTGATATTCCCAACAGTAATTGATGAAGGCGTGGACTCACCATATCCGGAAAGAAATAGATTTATCAGGTAAGCATAAATCTTGTTTTCCAAATAACAAATTACCCAAACTGATGTTGGTTATTAATCCCTAGAATTTATATAAAGTTAACCTCCAATTTCAATTGAAGTTGTCTAGGGGAAATCTCTTAGAGCGAGAATGTATTTATAGAGTTTATGTACAATAATAAAGGATTCTACTATCCTATGTGACTGAGCCCTGCGATATGGGTAATGCCCCTTTTTTATTACTACGTTTAACTTTTTTATGTATTTTGATTTATTATTAGACTGAGACATTTTAAAATACAATTTTTCCTTCTGCACCTAATTTGCAAACGTAATGTTCAACTTTAAAAATAGCTTTATTCTCCAGTTAAACAACACATTGCAATTGAGCTGGTGCTTTAGTGTAACTGCCTAATTTAAAGGGATAGTCCACTCCAGAATTGTTATTGTTTAAAAAGATAGATAATCCCTTTATTACCCATTCCCTAGTTTTGCATAACTAACACAGTTATATTAATATACTTTTTACCTCTGTGTTTTGTACCTAAGCCTCTGCAAACTGCCCCTTGGCAGTTCTTTTGGCAGACTTGGACAGAGACTAATCCAGTGAGCCTTGTTTGTGTGTCTGAAAATCAGTTATGGTAAAAATCGTCACAACCAAAAAAGGAATAAAACCAAGTAGCTCTTAATTACGGAAAAGCTGTAGTCGAAATACTGTTATTTTAACTAAATTTCTATTTTGCATGAATACATATGTTTAAGCATAGGTATATACTGTATATGTATGTGTGTGTGTGTATATACGTGTGTGTGTGTGTATATATATATATATATATATATATATATATATATATATATATATATAGTGTGTGTGTGTGTGTATATATATATATATATATATATATATATATATAATAATAAGTTGGCGCACCTCAAGACACATGAGACCACATATTATTTCACATATTTCAACTTTTTTCCATTTTTTCCTTAATGCTGCAAAAATTGCCTTCTTAATATTTCATAATTTAAAAAAATAAAAAAAAATAAAGATGGGATCTTAGTCACACAATATGGCCATATTCTGCTTAAGCCAGTCACCACTTTCAAGGTGTCCCATAAAAGACTCGTCCTAACTCTAACATTTTAGCTAAGCTCAAGAATACAATTCTAATATATCAAAATATATATACATTTTGGTCACTTTGGCAGCACTCCACTATATGTGCATTTAAAAACATATGCTTTAATTAGATGTTCTTAACCATTTTTTCTTACTGATTTATCACTGGGGAAACTGACCAAAGCCCTTTGGTTTAAAGCACTCCACCCAGTTCAGGTGTGTTCCAGACACAGATATTTAACTGTGTGTATATAAAGCCAGAAAACCTCATCCCATGCAGTCTGTATGAGAGGTATAATATTGTAATGTTGGAATGTTATTTTGGTATATTAGAATTGTATTGGCTAACTTCATAGTGTTAAGAGGTGTTGAGATGGCAATTTTTTGCAGCATTGGGAAACAAGTTTGAAGTATGTGTAATAACATGTAGCCAGGAAGCCTCATCCCATGCAGTCTGGATGAGATATTGGAAATTCTATTTTGATATATTAGAATTGTATTCTTGAGCTTAGCTTGGCTAAAATTTTAGAGTTAGGACCAGTCTTTTATGGGACACCTTGAAAGTGGTGACTGGCTTAAGCAGAATATGGCCATATTGTGTGACTAAGATCCCATCTTTATTTAAAAAAAATCTTAAAAAATATGAAATATTAAGAAGGCAATTTTTGCAGCATTAAGGAAAAAATGGAAAAAAGTTAAAATATGTGAAATAATTTGCGGTCTCATGTGTCTTGAGGTGCGCCAATACCTGCTCTTATTATTATATACATTTTGGTCACTTTGGCAGCACTCCACAATATGTGCATTTAAAAACATATGCTTTTGTTAGATGTGCTTAACCATTTTTTCTTACTGATTATATCACTGGGGAAACTGACCAAAGCCCTTTGGTTTAAAGCACTCCACCCAGTTCAGGTGTGTTCCAGACACAGATATTTAACTGTGTGTATATAAAGCCAGAAAACCTCATCCCATGCAGTCTGGATGAGAGGTATAATATTGTAATGTTGGAATGTTATTTTGGTATATTAGAATTGTATTGGCTAACTTCATAGTGTTAAGAGGTGTTGAGATGGCAATTTTTTGCAGCATTGGGAAACAAGTTTGAAGTATGTGTAATAACATGTAGCCAGGAAGCCTCATCCCATGCAGTCTGGATGAGATATTGGAAATTCTATTTTGATATATTAGAATTGTATTCTTGAGCTTAGCTTGGCTAAAATTTTAGTTAGGTCCAGTCTTTTATGGGACACCTTGAAAGTGGTGACTGGCTTAAGCAGAATATGGCCATATTGTGTGACTAAGATCCCATCTTTATTTAAAAAAAAATTAAAAAATTATGAAATATTAAGAAGGCAATTTTTGCAGCATTAAGGAAAAAATGGAAAAAAGTTAAAATATGTGAAATAATTTGTGGTCTCATGTGTCTTGAGGTGCGCCAATACCTGCTCTTATTATTATATACATTTTGGTCACTTTGGCAGCACTCCACAATATGTGCATTTAAAAACATATGCTTTTATTAGATGTGCTTAACCATTTTTTCTTACTGATTTTTTCTTACTTTTATATATA